>NW_027008605.1:0-85530 GCF_036934945.1 Oncorhynchus masou masou
ACCAGGTAGAGAGATGGAGGGCTCCAGGTGACCAGGTAGAGATGGAGGGTTCTGACCAGGTAGAGAGATGGAGGGCTCTGACCAGGTAGAGAGATGGAGGGTTCTGACCAGGTAGAGAGATGGAGGGTTCTGACCAGGTAGAGAGATGGAGGGTTCTGACCAGGTAGAGAGATGGATGGTTCTGACCAGGTAGAGAGATGGAGGGTTCTGACCAGGTAGAGAGATGGAGGGCTCTGACCAGGTAGAGAGATGGAGGGTTCTGACCAGGTAGAGAGATGGAGGGTTCTGACCAGGTAGAGAGATGGAGGGTTCTGACCAGGTAGAGAGATGGAGGGTTCTGACCAGGTAGAGAGATGGAGGGCTCTGCCCAGAGAGATGGAGGGCTCTGACCAGGTAGAGAGATGGAGGGCTCTGACCAGGTAGAGAGATGGAGTGTTCTGCCAGGTAGAGAGATGGAGGGTTCTGCCCAGGTAGAGAGATACCAGTTCTTGCTGTTGCTGCCCCATGATTTCCTGACCATCTTTACCCAACCTATTTTTCTGTGCAGCCTTGATATTCCTAAACCAGCAGTTCAAGCAGTAGCACAGATGGCTTTCAATTAATCATTTATACAGAGAACCATGATGGTTAGATCAACATTAAAAAAGTGCCATTTCCATAGGAAATACAGTCTCTGTTGGCCTTTGTTAATTAAGGATCGGCGTCCAGTCAACGGGACAGTTGTAAATCATGCAGTGCGTTATGTCACGATCACAGATTTTAGAGAAACAACAAATGTCAGTACATATAGGTGTCTTATATCGACCGAAAGCTTAAGTTCTTGTTAATATAACTGCACTGTCCAATTTGTAGTAGCTTCTACTGAGAAAAAATTCCCATGCTATTGTTTGAGGAGAGCTCCTAACAGCAAAACAGTTTTTTTTCACCGCGGAAGGTTTGATAAATTCACCTCTGAAGGTGAAATGTGGACTTACATTCTGAAATCTTGCCCTGATTTATCATCCAAAGGGTCCCAGAGATAACATGAAGTATCGTTTTGTTAGATAAAATCCTTTTTTCATATCATAAAAAGGTCCATATAGCATGATCGATTTTGTATTTCCACTCGTTCAATTTGCAAAGAAAGGAATATGTGAACATCTCACCCGAAACGTTGGTTCAACGAGTCAAATCACATTTGTATTTATTCGTCAGAGATCCTAGAACGTAACCAGACTTCACTATATCATCAGAGGTATAGTATATCCTATAGGACACCATATCAGAGATCCTAGAAGGTAACCAGACTTCACTATATCATTAGGGGTGTAGTATATCCTATAGGACACCATATCAGAGATCCTAGAACGTTACCAGACTTCGCTATATCATTAGGGGTGTAGTATATCCTATAGGACACCATATCAGAGATCCTAGAACGTTACCAGACTTCACTATATCATTAGGGGTGTAGTAAATCCTATAGGACACCATATCAGAGATCCTAGAAGGTAACCAGACTTCACTATATCATTAGGGGTGTAGTATATCCTATAGGACACCATATCAGAGATCCTAGAAGGTAACCAGACTTCACTATATCATTAGGGGTGTAGTATATCCTACAGGACACCATATCAGAGATCCTAGAAGGTAACCAGACTTCACTATATCATTAGGGGTGTAGTATATCCTATAGGACACCATATCAGAGATCCTAGAAGGTAACCAGACTTCACTATATCATTAGGGGTGTAGTATATCCTATAGGACACCATATCAGAGATCCTAGAACGTTACCAGACTTCGCTATATCATTAGGGGTGTAGTATATCCTATAGGACACCATATCAGAGATCCTAGAACGTTACCAGACTTCACTATATCATTAGGGGTGTAGTAAATCCCATAGGACACCATATCAGAGATCCTAGAAGGTAACCAGACTTCACTATATCATTAGGGGTGTAGTATATCCTATAGGACACCATATTTGGTCAGAGAGCTACGCCTTCATGACACACCGATGACATGGGCGGTCTTGACTTGAACAACTGTATATTTTTCAATTAAGCACCAATAGGGGTCAAACAAAGCTAGCTAGATAGCCAATGAGCTGGGCTTTACGGGAGTATATGGAAGTCCTGTATATGTCGTAAAATGTAGCTACTAACCTTGTACAACAGCATGCCTTTTCCTTCCGGACAAAAAATTATAAGGATATTCAGAGCTATGAAGTTATGAAAACTGGTTGTTTTGTAAATATTGAACTTATAATATGTCTACTAATACTGGGAAAGCTGAATCAAAGTCCAAGTATACAGATTTGACGATATTCTTGCAGAAAAATATTATATGAATGCGAATGTCTCCGTCACGATTTGCCCAAATGTACCTGGGTGACTTCACACTAAATGTCATGTAGTTCACTCATACTTCAAGTTATTAATCTGAAACTTTGCACACCCACTGCCATCGACTATGTCAATGACTAGCCCAAGGTATCTATACTCATCCACTATGTCAATGACTATCCCAAGGTATCTATACTCATCCACTATGTCAATGACTAGCCCAAGGTATCTATACTCATCCACTATGTCAATGACTAGCCCAAGGTATGTGTACTCCTTCGCTATGTCAATGGGCTCACTTTTATCAGTGATGGGGTGTGCATGGTAGTGTTCCTTCCAAAGTCAAACACCATGTCCTTTGTTTTTGATATATTTAATATTAGATGGGATGACTCACACCAGACAGTAAAATCATTCAGAGTCCGTGCTCCGTCTCATCGCCTTTGAGAAGACTGACCAAAGCAGTATGGTCAGCATATTTGATCAGGTGTCGCCCTGGGAACCCGACTCCGGCAGCTGTCTGTATACAGTATGTATAGTATTGGTGAAAGAACACTGCCCTGTGGGGTTCCAACTGAAGCAGTACCCACTTCAGAGAGTGTGTTGCCAACTCGTACCTGCTGAGACCTATCAGTTAGAAAGTTGGTGATCCATGTGATGAGCATCAAGTCCCAAGTCTCCTCTGTCTGTATACAGTATGTGTAGTACTGGTGAAAGAACACTGCCCTGTGGGCTTCCAACTGAAGCAGTACCCACCTCAGAGAGTGTGTTGCCAACTCGTACCTGCTGAGACCTATCAGTTAGGAAGTTGGTGATCCATGTGATAAGCATCGAGTCCCAAGTCTCCTCTCAGTCTGTCCGCGAGGACCAATGGATCGATTGTGTTAAATGGCGATTAGAAATCTGCAAACATGATACGCACATTTACTGCCCTCCAAATGTATGATACGCACAAGGGGTTTACTGCCCTCCAAATGTATGATATGCACATGGGGTTTACTGCCGTCCAAATGTATGATACACACATGGGGTTTACTGCCCTCCAAATGTATGATATGCGTATGGGGTTTACTGCCCTCCAAATGTATGATACACACATGGGGTTTACTGCCCTCCAAATGTATGATATGCGTATGGGGTTTACTGCCCTCCAAATGTATGATACACACATGGGGTTTACTGCCCTCCAAATGTATGATACACACATGGGGTTTACTGCCCTCCAAATGTATGATACGCACATGGGGTTTACTGCCCTCCAAATGTATGATATGCACATGGGGTTTACTGCCCTCCAAATGTATGATACACACATGGGGTTTACTGCCCTCCAAATGTATGATACGCACATGGGGTTTACTGCCCTCCAAATGGATGATACGCACATGGGGTTTACTGCCCTCCAAATGTATGATACACACATGGGGTTTACTGCCCTCCAAATGTATGATACGCACATGGGGTTTACTGCCCTCCAAATGTATGATATGCGTATGGGGTTTACTGCCCTCCAAATGTATGATACACACATGGGGTTTACTGCCCTCCAAATGTATGATATGCGTATGGGGTTTACTGCCCTCCAAATGTATGATACACACATGGGGTTTACTGCCCTCCAAATGTATGATATGCGTATGGGGTTTACTGCCCTCCAAATGTATGATACGCACATGGGGTTTACTGCCCTCCAAATGTATGATACACACATGGGATTTACTGCCCACCAAATGTATGATACACACATGGGGTTTACTGCCCTCCAAATGTATGATATACACATGGGGTTTACTGCCCTCCAAATGTATGATACGCACATGGGGTTTACTGCCCTCCAAATGTATGATATACACATGGGGTTTACTGCCCACCAAATGTATGATATGCACATGGGGTTTACAGCTCACCAAATGTATGATACACACATGGGGTTTACTGCCCTCCAAGTGTATGATACACACATGGGGTTTACAGCTCACCAAATGTATGATACGCACATGGGGTTTACAGCCCACCAAATGCACCAGATGTAAGATCAAAAGTTCCCCCTCTCTGACTGGTATGCAAATTGGAGGGTGTCAATAAGGTGGTGTTGATGATGTATGCCTTGATGATCTTTTCAAGAGATTTAATCAAGAGAGGGGGTCAGAGCGAACAGGTCTGTAGTCATTTGATGCAGACAGATGAGAGGTTTTTGGGACAGGTACAACAATAGATATTTTTTCCATAAAGATGTAATTTCCAATGTATCCAGGGACCGCTGACAGAGAGAGCTGAAGACACCTCTCAGCTGAACAGTGTTTCAAGACACGACCACTGATGTTATCAGTCCCCGGGCTCTGTCGTGCTCCAGTGCTTTTGAACACTCGTTGTATGACTACCCCATCAATGACAAGCGCGCTCTTGGTTGCCATGACACCCTCCTCCAGACAGGCCAGGGTAGTGGGGGTGACCCCTGTTTCAAAGCGGGTGAAGAATTTGTTTAGTTCATTGGCTGTAGAGAGGCTGTGTGTGTTTTTGTGAGGACAGCAATATAAAGTCCGAGAGATGTGTGTGAGGACAGCCTTTCCGGTCACCTTCGCACCCCTGGGCCAGACTACACTGAATCATCGGACCTACTGAAGAGATGAGTCTTCAGTAAAGACTTCAAGGTTGAGACAGAGTCTGCGTCTCTCACATGTGTAGGCAGACCGTTCCATAAAAATGGACCTGTATAGGAGAAAGCCCTGCCTCCAGCTGTTAGGGACAATTAGGAGGCCTGCATCTTGTGACCGTAGTGTACGTGTAGGTAGGTACGGCAGGAACATATCGGAGGTAGGAGCAAGTCCATGTAATGCTTTGTAAGTTAGCAGTAAAACCTTGAAATCAGCCCGAGCTTTGACAGGAAGTCAGTGTACCGTCGTGGCCAAAAGTCTTGAGAATGAGACAAATATTAATTTTCACAATGTCTGCTGCCTCAGTTTGTATGATGGCAATTTGCATATGCTCCAGAATGTTATGAAGAGTGATCAGATGAATTACAATTAATTGCAAAGTCCCTCTTTGCCATGCAAATGAACTGAATCCCCCCCCCAACAAAAATTCCTCTGCATTTCTGCCACATTCTTCCAGAATGGTCCTGTATTTGGCTCCATCCATCTTCCCATCAATTTTAACCATCTTCCCTGTCCCTGCTGAAGAAAAGCAGGCCCAAACCATGATGCTGCCACCACCATGTTTGACAGTGGTGATGGTGTGTTCAGGGTGATGAGCTGTGTTTCTTTTACGCCAAACACAACGTTTTGCATTGTTGCCAAAAAGTTCAATTTTGGTTTCATCTGACCAGAGCACCTTCTTCCACATGTTTGGTGTGTCTCCCAGGTGGCGTGTGGCAAACTTTAAACAACACTTTTTATGGATATCTTTAAGAAATGGCTTTCTTCTTGCCACTCTTCCATAAAGGCCAGATTTGTGCAATATACGACTGATTGTTGTCTTATGGACAGAGTCTCCCACCTCAGCTGTAGATCTCTGCAGTTCATCCAGAGTGATCATGGGCCTCTTGGCTGCATCTCTGATCAGTCTTCTCCTTGTATGAGCTGAAATTGTAGAGGGACGGCCAGGTCTTGGTAGATTTGCAGTGGTCTGATACTCCTTCCATTTCAATATTATCGCTTGCACAGTGCTCCTTGGGATGTTTAAAGCTTGGGAAATCTTTTTGTATCCAAATCCGGCTTTAAACTTCTTCACAACAGTATCTCGGACCTGCCTGGTGTGTTCCTTGTTCTTCATGATGCTCTCTGCGCTTTTAACGGACTATCACAGTGCAGGTGCATTTATACGGAGACTTGATTACACACAGGTGGATTGTATTTATCATCATTAGTCATTTAGGTCAACATTGGATCATTCAGAGATCCTCCTGAATAATTTTGCACGCCCAATTTTTCAGTTTTTGAATTGTTAAAAAAGTTTGAAATATCCAATAAATGTCATTCCACTTCATGATTGTGTCCCACTTGTTGTTGATTCTTCACAAAAAAATACAGTTTTATATCTTTATGTTTGAAGCCTGAAATGTGGCAAAAGGTCGCAAAGTTCAAAGGGGCCGAATACTTTCGCAAGGCACTGTATATAACAGTATGTATAACAGTATTCCTCTACAGTATATATAACAGTATATATAACAGTATATATAACAGTGTTCCTCTACAGTATATATAACAGTATATATAACAGTATATATAACAGTATTCCTCTACAGTATATATAACAGTATATATAACAGTATTCCTCTACAGTATATATAACAGTATATATAACAGTGTTCCTCTACAGTATATATAACAGTATATATAACAGTATATATAACAGTATTCCTCTACAGTATATATAACAGTATATATAACAGTATATATAACAGTGTTCCTCTACAGTATATATAACAGTATATATAACAGTATATATAACAGTATTCCTCTACAGTATATATAACAGTATATATAACAGTATTCCTCTACAGTATATATAACAGTATATATAACAGTATTCCTCTACAGTATATATAACAGTATATATACCAGTATTCCTCTACAGTATATATACCAGTATATATGACAGTATTCCTCTACAGTATATATAACAGTATATATAACAGTATATATAACAGTGTTCCTCTACAGTATATATAACAGTATATAATAGTATTCCTCTACAGTATATATAACAGTATATATAACAGTATATATAACAGTGTTCCTCTACAGTATATAATAGTGTTCCTCTACAGTATATATAACAGTATATAATAGTGTTCCTCTACAGTATATATAACAGTATATATAACAGTATATATAAAAGTATATATAACAGGATATATAACAGTATATATAACAGTATTCCTCTACAGTATATAACAGTATATGTAACATTAAGTGATGGTGGAACCTCACAGATGTCTCTAAAAGTAGTCACTTGATCTCAAGTCATGATGTTGACAGTTAAACTCAAGGACGTATTTAGAAATATTACCATTCGTTTTAATAGCAGGTTATAAAAGGCTCCTTCAGCAAATATTAAGATTTCTCAACAAAGGTGCTCGACGTGATTAGCACGAGAGAGAGACATTACCATCTGTTATTCAATTTATTTAACATTAAAGACCCTTTACGGAGACATTTCAATCAAATCACCAGCCTTATCAAATCCCCTGTGTTGGGGATATGGGTACAGAACTTTCCATGGCGATTATACAGTATGTTAATTAAAATGTTATGTCCTGTGAATTTCTAACGAATCGTCTTGAAATGTGTATTGTTGATGTTCTGTATTTCAACATGGACACTAAACTCAGCTGAAGCCCAGACTGGGGGCTAACCCGGCAGAGAGCAGACTGGGGGCTAACCCGGCAGAGAGCAGACTGTGGGCTAACCCGGCAGAGAGCAGACTGTGGGCTAACCCGGCAGAGAGCAGACTGGGGGCTAACCCGGCAGAGAGCAGACTGTGGGCTAACCCGGCAGAGAGCAGACTGGGGGCTAACCCGGCAGAGAGCAGACTGGGGGCTAACCCGGCAGAGAGCAGACTGGGGGCTAACCTGGTAGAGAGCAGACTGTGGGCTACCCCGGCAGACTGAAGGGCTAACCCGGCAGAGAGCAGACTGTGGGCTAACCCGGCTAAGAGCAGACTGTGGGCTACCCCGGCAGACTGAAGGGCTAACCCGGCAGAGAGCAGACTGTGGGCTAACCCGGCTAAAAGCAGACTGTGGGCTAACCCGGCAGAGAGCAGACTGGGGGCTAACCTGGTAGAGAGCAGACTGGGGGCTACCCCAGCAGAGAGCAGACTGTGGGCTACCCCGGCAGACTGGGGGCTAACCCGGCAGACTGGGGGCTAACCCGGCAGAGAGCAGACTGTGGCCTAACCCGGCAGAGAGCAGACTGTGGGCTAACCCGGCAGAGAGCAGACTGGGGGCTACCCCAGCAGAGAGCAGACTGTGGGCTACCCCGGCAGACTGAAGGGCTAACCCGGCAGAGAGCAGACTGTGGGCTAACCCGGCAGAGAGCAGACTGTGGGCTAACCCGGCAGAGAGCAGACTGTGGGCTAACCCGGCAGAGAGCAGACTGGGGGCTACCCCAGCAGAGAGCAGACTGTGGGCTACCCCGGCAGACTGGGGGCTAACCCGGCAGACTGGGGGCTAACCCGGCAGAGAGCAGACTGTGGGCTAACCCGGCAGAGAGCAGACTGTGGGCTAACCCGGCAGAGAGCAGACTGTGGTCTAACCCGGCAGAGAGCAGACTGTGGGCTAACCCGGCAGAGAGCAGACTGTGGGCTAACCCGGCAGAGAGCAGACTGGGGGCTACCCCGGCAGAGAGCAGACTGGGGGCTACCCCGGCAGAGAGCAGACAGTGGGCTAACCCGGCAGAGAGCAGACTGTGGGCTAACCCGGCAGAGAGCAGACTGGGGGCTACCCCAGCAGAGAGCAGACTGTGGGCTACCCCGGCAGACTGGGGGCTAACCCGGCAGACTGGGGGCTAACCCGGCAGAGAGCAGACTGTGGGCTAACCCGGCAGAGAGCAGACTGTGGGCTAACCCGGCAGAGAGCAGACTGTGGGCTAACCCGGCAGAGAGCAGACTGGGGGCTAACCCGGCAGAGAGCAGACTGTGGGCTAACCCGGCAGAGAGGAGACTGTGGGCTAACCCGGCAGAGAGCAGACTGGGGGCTACCCCGGCAGAGAGCAGACTGGGGGCTACCCCGGCAGAGAGCAGACTGGGGGCTACCCCGGCAGAGAGCAGACTGGGGGCTACCCCGGCAGAGAGCAGACTGTGGGCTACCCCGGCAGAGAGCAGACTGGGGGCTACCCCGGCAGAGAGCAGACCGTGGGCTACCCCGGCAGAGAGCAGACTGTGGGTTACCCCGGCAGAGAGCAGACTGTGGGCTAACCCGGCAGAGAGCAGACTGTGGGCTACCCTGGCAGAGAGCAGACTGGGGGCTACCCCGGCAGAGAGCAGACTGTGGGCTACCCCAGCAGAGAGCAGACTGTGGGCTACCCCAGCAGAGAACAGACTGTGGGTTACCCCGGCAGAGAGCAGAATGGGGCCTACCCCAGCAGAGAACAGACTGTGGGCTACCCTGGCAGAGAGCATACTGTGGGCTACCCCAGCAGAGAAGAGACTGTGGGCTACCCTGGCAGAGAGCATACTGTGGGCCTACCCTGGCAGAGAGCAGAATGGGGGCTACCCCGGCAGAGAGCAGACTGGGGGCTACCCCAGCACACCTCACTAATCACAACATGATTATGTTTGTCCTGTTTACAGAAGAGCTCAGAACACCTAAGGTTATTTATTTAGTATTTGTAATGCTTGATGCTCATATTCCATATTTTTGGGTGGGTTTTTATGTATTTATTTGATTTGGATTGGACAGTGAAGAGGAGACAGGAATGGTAGGAGAGTTTGTGAGTCAGAAGGGCATGAATCAGATGTGAAGCCGTGCTGACTCTAGTAGTCTTGACTGGACATATGATCCGGTATGAGTCAGATGTGAACCCGTGCTGACTCTCGTAGTCTAGACTGGACTGGTGATCCGGTATGAGTCAGATGTGAACCCGTGCTGACTCTAGTAGTCTAGACTGGACTGGTGATCCGGTATGAGTCAGATGTGAACCCGTGCTGACTCTAGTAGTCTAGACTAGACATGTGATCCGGCATGAGTCAGATGTGAACCCGTGCTGACTCTAGTAGTCTAGACTGGACATGTGATCCGGTATGAGTCAGATGTGAACACGTGCTGAATCTAGTAGTCTAGACTAGACATGTGATCCGGTATGAGTCAGATGTGAACCCGTGCTGACTCTAGTAGTCTAGACTGGACATGTGATCCGAGGTCCACCACACTAACTGTTGGACCACACAGAACACAGGGCTCCATACTGTACATTATGGATGTAACTTTCTCTCGCAGAAAGGGACCAGAAAGGAAACAGATAGGAAACAGAAAGGAAGTAGAAAGGAAACAGAAGGGAAACAGAAAGGAAACAGAAAGGAAGTAGAAAGGAAACAGAAAGGGAACAGAAAGGAAGTAGAAAGGAAACAGAAAGGAAGTAGAAAGGAAACAGAAAGGAAGTAGAAAGGGAACAGAAAGGAAACAGAAAGGAAACAGACAGGGAACAGAAAGGGAACAGAAAGGAAGCAGAAAGGAAACAAAGGAAAGAGAAAGGAAGCAGAAAGGAAACAGAAAGGAAACAGAAAGGAAGTAGAAAGGAAACAGAAAGGGAACAGAAAGGAAGCAGAAAGGAAGTAGAAAGGGAACAGAAAGGAAGTAGAAAGGAAACAGAAAGGAAGTAGAAAGGAAACAGAAAGTAAGTAGAAAGGAAACAGACAGGGAACAGAAAGGGAACAGAAGTGATGTAGAAAGGAAACAGAAAGGAAACAGAAAGGAAGTAGAAACGAAACAGAGAGGGAACATAAAGGGAACAGAAAGGAAACAGAAAGGAAACAGAAAGGAAGTAGAAACGAAACAGAGAGGGAACATAAAGGGAACAGAAAGGATGTAGAAATGGAACAGAAAGGATGTAGAAAGGAAGTAGAAAGGAAACAGAAAGGGAATAGAAAGGAAACAGAAAGGAAACAGAAAGGAAGTAGAAAGGAAACAGAAATGAAGTAGAAAGGAAGCAGAAAGGGAACAGAAAGGAAGTAGAAAGGAAGTAGAAAGGAAGTAGAAAGGAAGTAGAATGGAAACAGAAAGGGAACAGAAAGGAAGTAGAAAGGAAACAGAAAGGAAGTAGAAAGGAAGCAGAAAGGAAGTAGAAAGGGAACAGAAAGGGAACAGAAAGGAAGTAGAAAGGGAACATAAAGGAAGTAGAAAGGAAGAAGAAAGGAAGTAGAAAAGAAACAGAAAGGGAAAGGGAACAGAGAGGAAACAGAAAGGAAGTAGAACGGAAACAGAAAGGAAGTAGAAAGGAAACAGAAAGGAAGTAGAAAGGGAAAGGAAAGGAAACAGAAAGGAAGTAGAAAGGGAACAAAGGAAACAGAAAGGAAGTAGAAAGGAAACAGAAAGGAAGTAGAAAGGGAACAGAAATTAAGTTGAAAGGGAACAGAAAGGAAGTAGAAAGGAAACAGAAAGGGAACAGAAAGGAAGTAGAAAGGGAACCGAAAGGAAGTATAAAGGGAACAGAAAGGAATTAGAAAGGGAACAGAAAGGAAACAGAAAGGAAGTATAAAGGGAACAGAAAGGAAACAAAGGAAACAGACAGGGAACAGAAAGGAAACAGAAAGGAAACAGAAAGGGAACGGAAAGGAAGTTGAAAGTGAACAGAAGGAAGTAGAAAGGGAACAGAAAGGAAACAGAAAGGAAGTAGAAAGGAAACAGAAAGGAAACAGAAAGGAAGTAGAAAGGAAACAGAAAGGAAACAGAAAGGAAGTAGAAAGGAAACAGAAAGGAAACAGAAAGGGAACAGAAAGGAAACAGAAAGGGAACAGAAAGGAAACAGAAAGGGAACAGAAAGGAAACAGAAAGGGAACAGAAAGGGAACAGAAAGGAAACAGAAAGGAAACAGAAAGGGAACAGAAAGGGAACAGAAAGGAAACAGAAAGGAAACAGAAAGGGAACAGAAAGGAAACAGAAAGGGAACAGAAAGGAAACAGAAAGGGAACAGAAAGGGAACAGAAAGGAAACAGAAAGGAAACAGAAAGGGAACAGAAAGGGAACAGAAAGGAAACAGAAAGGAAACAGAAAGGGAACAGAAAGGAAACAGAAAGGGAACAGAAAGGGAACAGAAAGGGAACATAAAGGAAACAGAAAGGGACAGAGACGGAACAGAAAGGAAACAGAAAGGGACAGAGACGGAACAGAAAGGAAACAGAAAGGAAAAGAGGTGAATGTAGAATGCAGGGAGAGCACTCCTGAGATGTTATATTTTATTTAACATTGCCCCATTAAGTCAGAAGGAGCAGTGTTGTAGATCATAATAACCACCTCATAAATCATGTGGAGGCAGTCCTGTTGGAATCAATAGAGAGAATCAGCCCTATTGGAAACAACAGAGTATCAGAGAAGATTACAATTTGGGAGATCTTGGATGTTTGTGTAGGGTGGCCTCTTGACAAGATCGTGAAATAGTGAGTTCTTTAAATAACAAATAGAAGTGATTCCTCAGTGGAGAGAAGAGGAGAGGAGGGAGGGAGGGACGGCTTTACACAGTATCACATCTATTACACTACTTCTTTATTTTGGAAAGCACTCAAATGGCACCCTATTCCCTAAATTACTATAGGGCTCTGGTCAAAAGTAGTGCACTATTTAGGAAATAGGGTGTCATTTGGGACAGTACCTTGTGGTCTCTGAGGGTATACTTTGGTGTGCTACAGTATGATATAGGACTATCATATTCCCCTCCTAGTATACATCCCTCTCATCAGTCAACACTACTCTGATGTTGGACAGGATTCCTCCTCTCATCAGTCAACACTACTCTGTTGTTGGACAGGATTCCTCCTCTCATCAGTCAACACTACTCTGATGTTGGACTGGATTCCTCCTCTCATCAGTCAACACTACTCTGATGTTGGACAGGATTCCTCCTCTCATCAGTCAACACTACTCTGATGTTGGACAGGATTCCTCCTCTCATCAGTCAACACTACTCTGATGTTGGACAGGATTCCTCCTCTCATCAGTCAACACTACTCTGATGTTGGACAGGATTCCTCCTCTCATCAGTCAACACTACTCTGTTGTTGGACAGGATTCCTCCTCTCATCAGTCAACACTACTCTGTTGTTGGACAGGATTCCTCCTCTCATCAGTCAACACTACTCTGATGTTGGACTGGATTCCTCCTCTCATCAGTCAACACTACTCTGTTGTTGGACAGGATTCCTCCACTCATCAGTCAACACTACTCTGATGTTGGACAGGATTCCTCCTCTCATCAGTCAACACTACTCTGATGTTGGACTGGATTCCTCCTCTCATCAGTCAACACTACTCTGATGTTGGACTGGATTCCTCCTCTCATCAGTCAACACTACTCTGATGTTGGACAGGATTCCTCCACTCATCAGTCAACACTACTCTGATGTTGGACTGGATTCCTCCTCTCATCAGTCAACACTACTCTGATGTTGGACAGGATTCCTCCACTCATCAGTCAACACTACTCTGATGTTGGACAGGATTCCTCCTCTCATCAGTCAACACTACTCTGATGTTGGACATGATCACCTCTGTCATCTGTCTTCAACAGTCATCAGTCAACACTACTCTGTTGTTGGACAGGATTCCTCCTCTCATCAGTCAACACTACTCTGATGTTGGACATGATCACCTCTGTCATCTGTCTTCAACAGTCATCAGTCAACACTACTCTGATGTTGGACAGGATTCCTCCTCTCATCAGTCAACACTACTCTGATGTTGGACAGGATTCCCCCTCTCATCAGTCAACACTACTCTGATGTTGGACAGGATTCCTCCTCTCATCAGTCAACACTACTCTGATGTTGGACTGGATTCCTCCTCTCATCAGTCAACACTACTCTGATGTTGGACAGGATTCCTCCTCTCATCAGTCAACACTACTCTGTTGTTGGACAGGATTCCTCCTCTCATCAGTCAACACTAGTCTGATGTTGGACAGGATTCCTCCTCTCATCAGTCAACACTACTCTGTTGTTGGACAGGATTCCTCCTCTCATCAGTCAACACTACTCTGATGTTGGACTGGATTCCTCCTCTCATCAGTCAACACTACTCTGTTGTTGGACAGGATTCCTCCTCTCATCAGTCAACACTACTCTGATGTTGGACTGGATTCCTCCTCTCATCAGTCAACACTACTCTGTTGTTGGACAGGATTCCTCCTCTCATCAGTCAACACTACTCTGATGTTGGACAGGATTCCTCCTCTCATCAGTCAACACTACTCTGATGTTGGACTGGATTCCTCCTCTCATCAGTCAACACTACTCTGATGTTGGACAGGATTCCTCCTCTCATCAGTCAACACTACTCTGTTGTTGGACAGGATTCCTCCTCTCATCAGTCAACACTAGTCTGATGTTGGACAGGATTCCTCCTCTCATCAGTCAACACTACTCTGTTGTTGGACAGGATTCCTCCTCTCATCAGTCAACACTACTCTGATGTTGGACTGGATTCCTCCTCTCATCAGTCAACACTACTCTGATGTTGGACATGATCACCTCTGTCATCTGTCTTCAACAGTCATCAGTCAACACTACTCTGTTGTTGGACAGGATTCCTCCTCTCATCAGTCAACACTACTCTGATGTTGGACATGATCACCTCTGTCATCTGTCTTCAACAGTCATCAGTCAACACTACTCTGTTGTTGGACAGGATTCCTCCTCTCATCAGTCAACACAACTCTGATGTTGGACATGATTCCTCCTCTCATCAGTCAACACTACTCTGTTGTTGGACAGGATTCCTCCTCTCATCAGTCAACACTACTCTGATGTTGGACATGATCACCTCTGTCATCTGTCTTCAACAGTCATCAGTCAACACTACTCTGTTGTTGGACAGGATTCCTCCTCTCATCAGTCAACACTACTCTGTTGTTGGACAGGATTCCTCCTCTCATCAGTCAACACTACTCTCATGTTGGACAGGATTCCTCCTCTCATCAGTCAACACAACTCTGATGTTGGACATGATTCCTCCTCTCATCAGTCAACACTACACTGTTGTTGGACAGGATTCCTCCTCTCATCAGTCAACACTACTGATGTTGGACAGGATTCCTCCTCTCATCAGTCAACACTACTCTGATGTTGGACAAGATTCCTCCTCTCATCAGTCAACACTACTCTGATGTTGGACAGGATTCCTCCTCTCATCAGTCAACACTACTCTGATGTTGGACAAGATTCCTCCTCTCATCAGTCAACACTACTCTGATGTTGGACATGATCACCTCTGTCATCTGTCTTCAACAGTCATCAGTCAACACTACTCTGTTGTTGGACAGGATTCCTCCTCTCATCAGTCAACACTACTCTGTTGTTGGACAGGATTCCTCCTCTCATCAGTCAACACTACTCTCATGTTGGACAGGATTCCTCCTCTCATCAGTCAACACAACTCTGATGTTGGACATGATTCCTCCTCTCATCAGTCAACACTACACTGTTGTTGGACAGGATTCCTCCTCTCATCAGTCAACACTACTCTGATGTTGGACAAGATTCCTCCTCTCATCAGTCAACACTACTCTGTTGTTGGACAGGATTCCCCCTCTCATCAGTCAACACTACTCTGATGTTGGACAGGATTCCTCCTCTCATCAGTCAACACTACTCTGATGTTGGACAAGATTCCTCCTCTCATCAGTCAACACTACTCTGATGTTGGACTGGATTCCTCCTCTCATCAGTCAACACTACTCTGATGTTGGACAGGATTCCTCCTCTCATCAGTCAACACAACTCTGATGTTGGACATGATTCCTCCTCTCATCAGTCAACACTACACTGTTGTTGGACAGGATTCCTCCTCTCATCAGTCAACACTACTGATGTTGGACAGGATTCCTCCTCTCATCAGTCAACACTACTCTGATGTTGGACAAGATTCCTCCTCTCATCAGTCAACACTACTCTGATGTTGGACAAGATTCCTCCTCTCATCAGTCAACACTACTCTGATGTTGGACAGGATTCCTCCTCTCATCAGTCAACACTACTCTGATGTTGGACAAGATTCCTCCTCTCATCAGTCAACACTACTCTGTTGTTGGACAAGATTCCTCCTCTCATCAGTCAACACTACTCTGTTGTTGGACAGGATTCCTCCTCTCATCAGT
Organism: Oncorhynchus masou masou; assembly: GCF_036934945.1. NCBI lineage: Eukaryota > Metazoa > Chordata > Actinopteri > Salmoniformes > Salmonidae > Oncorhynchus > Oncorhynchus masou. The sequence goes on from NW_027008605.1 coordinate 16,136, forward strand.
CAACACTAGTCTGATGTTGGACAGGATTCCTCCTCTCATCAGTCAACACTACTCTGTTGTTGGACAGGATTCCTCCTCTCATCAGTCAACACTACTCTGATGTTGGACAGGATTCCTCCTCTCATCAGTCAACACTACTCTGATGTTGGACAGGATTCCTCCTCTCATCAGTCAACACTACTCTGTTGTTGGACAGGATTCCTCCTCTCATCAGTCAACACTACTCTGATGTTGGACATGATTCCTCCTCTCATCAGTCAACACTACTCTGTTGTTGGACAGGATTCCTCCTCTCATCAGTCAACACTACTCTGTTGTTGGACAGGATTCCTCCTCTCATCAGTCAACACTACTCTGATGTTGGACAGGATTCCTCCTCTCATCAGTCAACACTACTCTGATGTTGGACAGGATTCCTCCTCTCATCAGTCAACACTACTCTGATGTTGGACATGATTCCTCCTCTCATCAGTCAACACTACTCTGATGTTGGACAGGATTCCTCCTCTCATCAGTCAACACTACTCTGATGTTGGACAGGATTCCTCCTCTCATCAGTCAACACTACTCTGATGTTGGACAGGATTCCTCCTCTCATCAGTCAACACTACTCTGATGTTGGACATGATCACCTCTGTCATCTGTCTGCAACAGTCATCAGTCAACACTACTCTGTTGTTGGACAAGATTCCTCCTCTCATCAGTCAACACTACTCTGTTGTTGGACAAGATTCCTCCTCTCATCAGTCAACACTACTCTGTTGTTGGACAGGATTCCTCCTCTCATCAGTCAACACTACTCTGATGTTGGACAGGATTCCTCCTCTCATCAGTCAACACTACTCTGTTGTTGGACAGTATTCCTCCACTCATCAGTCAACACTACTCTGATGTTGGACAGGATTCCTCCTCTCATCAGTCAACACAACTCTGATGTTGGACAGGATTCCTCCTCTCATCAGTCAACACTACTCTGATGTTGGACAGGATTCCTCCTCTCATCAGTCAACACTACTCTGTTGTTGGACAGGATTCCTCCACTCATCAGTCAACACTACTCTGATGTTGGACTGGATTCCTCCTCTCATCAGTCAACACTACTCTGATGTTGGACAGGATTCCTCCTCTCATCAGTCAACACTACTCTGATGTTGGACAGGATTCCTCCTCTCATCAGTCAACACTACTCTGATGTTGGACAGGATTCCTCCTCTCATCAGTCAACACTACTCTGATGTTGGACAGGATTCCTCCTCTCATCAGTCAACACTACTCTGTTGTTGGACAGGATTCCTCCTCTCATCAGTCAACACTACTCTGATGTTGGACAGGATTCCTCCTCTCATCAGTCAACACTACTCTGATGTTGGACAGGATTCCTCCTCTCATCAGTCAACACTACTCTGATGTTGGACAGGATTCCTCCTCTCATCAGTCAACACTACTGATGTTGGACAGGATTCCTCCTCCTATCAGTCAACACTACTCTGATGTTGGACTGGATTCCTCCTCTCATCAGTCAACACTACTCTGATGTTGGACAGGATTCCTCCTCTCATCAGTCAACACTACTCTGATGTTGGACAGGATTCCTCCTCTCATCAGTCAACACTACTCTGTTGTTGGACAGGATTCCTCCACTCATCAGTCAACACTACTCTGTTGTTGGACAGGATTCCTCCTCTCATCAGTCAACACTACTCTGTTGTTGGACAGGATTCCTCCTCTCATCAGTCAACACTACTCTGATGTTGGACAGGATTCCTCCTCTCATCAGTCAACACTACTGTTGTTGGACAGGATTCCTCCTCTCATCAGTCAACACTACTCTGTTGTTGGACAGGATTCCTCCTCTCATCAGTCAACACTACTCTGATGTTGGACAGGATTCCTCCACTCATCAGTCAACACTACTCTGATGTTGGACAGGATTCCTCCTCTCATCAGTCAACACTACTCTGTTGTTGGACAGGATTCCTCCTCTCATCAGTCAACACTACTCTGATGTTGGACAGGATTCCTCCTCTCATCAGTCAACACTACTCTGATGTTGGACAGGATTCCTCCTCTCATCAGTCAACACTACTCTGTTGTTGGACAGGATTCCTCCTCTCATCAGTCAACACTACTCTGATGTTGGACTGGATTCCTCCTCTCATCAGTCAACACTACTCTGATGTTGGACAGGATTCCTCCTCTCATCAGTCAACACTACTCTGATGTTGGACAGGATTCCTCCTCTCATCAGTCAACACTACTCTGATGTTGGACAGGATTCCTCCTCTCATCAGTCAACACTACTCTGTTGTTGGACAGGATTCCTCCTCTCATCAGTCAACACTACTGATGTTGGACAGGATTCCTCCTCTCATCAGTCAACACTACTCTGTTGTTGGACAGGATTCCTCCTCTCATCAGTCAACACTACTCTGATGTTGGACAGGATTCCTCCTCTCATCAGTCAACACTACTCTGATGTTGGACAGGATTCCTCCTCTCATCAGTCAACACAACTCTGATGTTGGACAGGATTCCTCCTCTCATCAGTCAACACTACTCTGTTGTTGGACAGGATTACCCCATTACCACTAGTGTAATGTATTTCTCTCATATCTCTACTTCTACCATTACCACTAGTAGAATTTATTCAATGACACATTCAATTAGTTAAAACCCAATTTTAATTGGTATTGAATTAGTTTTTTAATTAAGTATAATTCCCTGCATACTTCCTCTCTTAGTTAATTCACTGCATCATTAAGGTGTCCAGTTTAGCTTATTTTTTTAACCTAAGTAATTGTAGTGTGTGCAGTACTCTATATATTTTGGTCTAATTCCCTGAGATCTAGATCTTCTCTGGAAAATCATTATTTTAGTATTTTTGGGGTTTACTGCCAGGGTCCAGGTCTGGCAGTACTGCTCTAGCAGGTCCAGACTCTGCTGTAGTCCAGGTACTATGGGTGTTTACTGCCAGGGCCCAGGTCTGGCAGTACTGCTCTAGCAGGTCCAGGCTCTGCTGTAGGCCAGGTGCTGTGGGTGTTGCTGCCCTGTTACTGCTGCCCTGTTACTGCTGCCCTGTAACTACTGCCCTGTTACTACTACCCTGTTACTGCTGCCCTGTTACTGCTGCCCTGTTACTGCTGCCCTGTTACTGCTGCCCTGTTACTGCTGCCCTGTAACTACTGCCCTGTTACTACTACCCTGTTACTGCTGCCCTGTTACTACTGCCCTGTTAGTACTACCCTGTTACTGCTGCCCTGTTACTACTGCCCTGTTACTACTGCCCTGTTACTGCTGCCCTGTTACTACTGCCCTGTTACTGCTTCCCTGTTACTACTGCCCTGTTACTACTGCCCTGTTACTACTGCCCTGTTACTGCTGCCCTGTTACTACTACCCTGTTACTGCTGCCCTGTTACTGCTGCCCTGTTACTACTGCCCTGTTACTACTGCCCTGTTACTACTACCCTGTTACTGCTGCCCTGTTACTGCTGCCCTGTTACTGCTGCCCTGTTACTACTGCCCTGTTACTACTGCCCTGTTACTACTGCCCTGTTACTGCTGCCCTGTTACTACTGCCCTGTTACTGCTGCCCTGTTACTACTGCCCTGTTACTGCTGCCCTGTTACTACTGCCCTGTTACTGCTGCCCTGTTACTACTGCCCTGTTATTACTACCGATGAAAGAAAATGATTTGTTACTCTGTTTCAGACACATAGAGAACTGGACAGGACTGCAGACTCTGAGAGACGTGGACATGGAGCTGTACACTGGACTACAGAGGCTGTAAGTGTTGATACAACAGGGCAGCGTCCCAAGTGGCACCCTATTCCCTATAAATTGCACTACTTTAGAGCCCTATGGCACCCGATTCCCGATATAGTGCACTACTTTAGACAGGAGCCCTATGGAGCCCTATTCCCTATATAGTGCACTACTTTAGACCAGAGCCATATGGAGCCCTATTCCCTATATAGTGCACTACTTTACACCAGGGCCCTATGGCACCCGATTCCCTATATAGTGCACTACTTTTGACAAGAGCTCAATTCCCTATATAGTGCACTACTTTAGACAAGAGCCCTATTCCCTATATAGTGCACTACCTTAGACCAGAGCCCTATGGAGCCCTATTCCCTATATAGTGCACTACTTTAGACCAGAACCCGACAGCACCCTATTCCCTATATAGTGCACTACTTTAGACCAGAACCCGACAGCACCCTATTCCCTATATAGTGCACTACTTTAGACCAGAACCCGACAGCACCCGATTCCCTATATAGTGCACTACTTTAGAGCCCTATGGCACCCGATTCCCTATATTGTGCACTACTTTAGATCAGAGCCCTATGGCACCCTATCCCCTATATAGTGCACTACGTTAGATCAGAGCCCTATGGCACCCTATCCCCTATATAGTGCACAACTTTAGATCAGAGCCCTATGGCACCCGATTCCCTATATTGTGCACTACTTTAGATCAGAGCCCTATGGCACCCTATTCCCTATATAGTGCACTACTTTACACCAGGGCCCTATGGCACCCGATTCCCTAAATTGTGCACTACTTTAGACCAGGGCCCTATGGCACCCTATTCCCTATATAGTGCACTACTTTACACCAGGGCCCTATGGCACCCAATTCCCTATATTGTGCACTACTTTAGATCAGAGCCCTATGGCACCCTATTCCCTATATAATCCACTACCTTTGACTTTTGAAGTAGTGACCTATGTTTAGTAATACAGCCATAGGCAGCTGTATAAAGAAAGGCTAAGCTATGGGAATATAGGCAGCTGTCTAAAGAAAGGCTAAGCTATGGGAATATAGACAGCTGTCTAAAGAAAGACTAGATTATGGGAATATAGGCAGCTGTCTAGAGAAAGACTAAGCTATGGGAATATAGGCAGCTGTCTAGAGAAAGGCTAAGCTATGGGAATATAGGCAGCTATCTAGAGAAAGGCTAAGCTATGGGAATATAGACAGCTGTCTAAAGAAAGGCTATGCTAGCCATGGGAATGTGTCCATTATGGGGACTGGTAGAGGGGGTGCTAGCCATGGGAATGTGTCCATTATGGGGACTGGTAGAGGGGGTGCTAGCCATGGGAATGTGTCCATTATGGGGACTGGTAGAGGGGGTGCTAGCCATGGGGACTGATAGAGGGGGTGCTAGCCATGGGAATGTGTCCATTATGGGGACTGGTAGAGGGGGTGCTAGCCATGGGAATGTGTCCATTATGGGGACTGGTAGAGGGGGTGCTAGCCATGGGAATATGTCCATTATGGGGACTGGTAGAGGGGGTGCTAGCCATGGGAATGTGTCCATTATAGGGACTGGTAGAGGGGGTGCTATATCACTCTCACTGGTTCACTCTCACATCACAGTGGTGCTGCTGGAGACAGAGGGGGATTGTTACTTAACTGGATCACTCTCACATCACAGTGGTGCTGCCATCTCTTCATAACCTGCAATGGTGCTTATCACTGCTTACCATCATGATGACTGGCTACTGCAGAGAGAGAAAGAGAGGCAGGCAGGCAGACAGGCAGCCAGCCAGCCAGCCAGCCAGCCAGCCAGCACAACAAGTGTAGAACTTACTTACTGACAAGCCCTCAACCAACAGTGCAGTTCAAGAAGAGTTAAGAAAATATTTCCCAAATGAAATAAAAAATTGTAAAAAGTAACACAATAAAACAACAATGTGGAGGCTATATACAGGGTGTTACGGTACAGAGTCAATGTGGAGGCTATATACAGGGTGTTACGGTACAGAGTCAATGTGGAGGCTATATACAGGGTGTTAAGGTACAGGGTCAATGTGGAGGCTATATACAGGGGGTACCGGTACAGAGTCAATGTGGAGGTTATATACAGGGTGTTACGGTACAGAGTCAATGTGGAGGTTATATACAGGGTGTTATGGTACAGAGTCAATGTGGAGACTATATACAGGGTGTTAAGGTACAGGGTCAATGTGGAGGCTATATACAGGGTGTTAAGGTACAGAGTCAATGTGGAGACTATATACAGGGTGTTAAGGTACAGGGTCAATGTGGAGGCTATATACAGGGGGTACCGGTACAGAGTCAATGTGGAGGTTATATACAGGGTGTTAAGGTACAGAGTCAATGTGGAGGCTATATACAGGGGGTACCGGTACAGAGTCAATGTGGAGGTTATATACAGGGGGTACCGGTACAGAGTCAATGTGGAGGTTATATACAGGGTGTTACGGTACAGAGTCAATGTGGAGGCTATATACAGGGTGTTATGGTACAGAGTCAATGTGGAGGCTATATACAGGGTGTTACGGTACAGAGTCAATGTGGAGGCTATATACAGGGTGTTATGGTACAGAGTCAATGTGGAGGCTATATACAGGGTGTTACGGTACAGAGTCAATGTGGAGGCTATATACAGGGTGTTATGGTACAGAGTCAATGTGGAGGCTATATACAGGGTGTTACGGTACAGAGTCAATGTGGAGGCTATATACAGGGTGTTAAGGTACAGAGTCAATGTGGAGGCTATATACAGGGTGTTACGGTACAGAGTCAATGTGGAGGTTATATACAGGGTGTTACGGTACAGAGTCAATGTGGAGGCTGTATACAGGGTGTTAAGGTACAGAGTCAATGTGGAGGCTATATACAGGGGGTACTGGTGCAGAGTCAATGTGGAAGCTATATACAGGGGGTACCGGTACAGAGTCAATGTGGAGGCTATATACAGGGGGTACCAGTACAGAGTCATTGTGGATGCTATATACAGGGTGTTAAGGTACAGAGTCAATGTGGAGGCTATATACAGGGGGTACCGGTACAGAGTCAATGTGGATGCTATATACAGGGTGTTAAGGTACAGAGTCAATGTGGAGGCTATATACAGGGGGTACCGGTACAGAGTCATTGTGGATGCTATATACAGGGTGTTAAGGTACAGAGTCAATGTGGAGGCTATATACAGGGGGTACCGGTACAGAGTCAATGTGGAGGCTATATACAGGGGGTACCGGTACAGAGTCAATGTGGAGGTTATATACAGGGTGTTAAGGTACAGAGTCAATGTGGATGCTATATACAGGGTGTTAAGGTACAGAGTCAATGTGGAGGCTATATACAGGGGGTACCGGTACAGAGTCAATGTGGAGGTTATATACAGGGTGTTAAGGTACAGAGTCAATGTGGAGGTTATATACAGGGTGTTAAGGTACAGAGTCAATGTGGAGGCTATATACAGGGGGTACCGGTACAGAGTCAATGTGGAGGCTATATACAGGGTGTTACGGTACAGAGTCAATGTGGAGGCTATATACAGGGGGTACCGGTACAGAGTCAATGTGGAGGTTATATACAGGGGGTACCGGTACAGAGTCAATGTGGAGGTTATATACAGGGTGTTAAGGTACAGAGTCAATGTGGAGGCTATATACAGGGTGTTACGGTACAGAGTCAATGTGGAGGCTATATACAGGGTGTTATGGTACAGAGTCAATGTGGAGGCTATATACAGGGTGTTACGGTACAGAGTCAATGTGGAGGCTATATACAGGGTGTTACGGTACAGAGTCAATGTGGAGGCTATATACAGGGTGTTAAGGTACAGGGTCAATGTGGAGGCTATATACAGGGGGTACCGGTACAGAGTCAATGTGGAGGTTATATACAGGGTGTTAAGGTACAGAGTCAATGTGGAGGCTATATACAGGGTGTTACGGTACAGAGTCAATGTGGAGGCTATATACAGGGTGTTATGGTACAGAGTCAATGTGGAGGCTATATACAGGGTGTTACGGTACAGAGTCAATGTGGAGGCTATATACAGGGTGTTATGGTACAGAGTCAATGTGGAGGCTATATACAGGGTGTTACGGTACAGAGTCAATGTGGAGGCTATATACAGGGTGTTAAGGTACAGAGTCAATGTGGAGGCTATATACAGGGTGTTACGGTACAGAGTCAATGTGGAGGCTGTATACAGGGTGTTAAGGTACAGAGTCAATGTGGAGGCTATATACAGGGGGTACTGGTGCAGAGTCAATGTGGAAGCTATATACAGGGGGTACCGGTACAGAGTCAATGTGGAGGCTATATACAGGGGGTACCAGTACAGAGTCATTGAAGATGCTATATACAGGGTGTTAAGGTACAGAGTCAATGTGGAGGCTGTATACAGGGTGTTAAGGTACAGAGTCAATGTGGAGGCTATATACAGGGGGTACCGGTACAGAGTCATTGTGGATGCTATATACAGGGTGTTAAGGTACAGAGTCAATGTGGAGGCTATATACAGGGTGTTAAGGTACAGAGTCAATGTGGAGGCTATATACAGGGTGTTAAGGTACAGAGTCAATGTGGAGGCTATATACAGGGGGTACCGGTACAGAGTCAATGTGGAGGCTATATACAGGGTGTTAATGTACAGAGTCAATGTGGAGGCTGTATACAGGGTGTTAAGGTACAGAGTCAATGTGGAGGCTATATACAGGGGGTACCGGTACAGAGTCAATGTGGAGGCTGTATACAGGGTGTTAAGGTACAGAGTCAATGTGGAGGCTATATACAGGGTGTTAAGGTACAGAGTCAAGGTGGAGGCTATATACAGGGGGTACCGGTACAGAGTCAATGTGGAGGCTATATACAGGGTGTTAAGGTACAGAGTCAATGTGGAGGCTATATACAGGGGGTACCGGTACAGAGTCAATGTGGAGGCTATATACAGGGTGTTAAGGTACAGAGTCAATGTGGAGGCTATATACAGGGGGTACCAGTACAGAGTCAATGTGGAGGCTGTATACAGGGTGTTAAGGTACAGAGTCAATGTGGAGGCTATATACAGGGGGTACCGGTACAGAGTCAATGTGGATGCTATATACAGGGTGTTAAGGTACAGAGTCAATGTGGAGGCTATATACAGGGTGTTAAGGTACAGAGTCAATGTGGAGGCTATATACAGGGGGTACCGGTACAGAGTCAATGTGGAGGCTATATACAGGGTGTTAATGTACAGAGTCAATGTGGAGGCTGTATACAGGGTGTTAAGGTACAGAGTCAATGTGGAGGCTATATACAGGGGGTACCGGTACAGAGTCAATGTGGAGGCTGTATACAGGGTGTTAAGGTACAGAGTCAATGTGGAGGCTATATACAGGGTGTTAAGGTACAGAGTCAAGGTGGAGGCTATATACAGGGGGTACCGGTACAGAGTCAATGTGGAGGCTATATACAGGGTGTTAAGGTACAGAGTCAATGTGGAGGCTATATACAGGGGGTACCGGTACAGAGTCAATGTGGAGGCTATATACAGGGTGTTAAGGTACAGAGTCAATGTGGAGGCTATATACAGGGGGTACCAGTACAGAGTCAATGTGGAGGCTGTATACAGGGTGTTAAGGTACAGAGTCAATGTGGAGGCTATATACAGGGGGTACCGGTACAGAGTCAATGTGGATGCTATATACAGGGTGTTAAGGTACAGAGTCAATGTGGAGGCTATATACAGGGTGTTAAGGTACAGAGTCAATGTGGAGGCTATATACAGGGGGTACCGGTACAGAGTCAATGTGGAGGCTATATACAGGGGGTACCGGTACAGAGTCAATGTGGAGGCTATATACAGGGTGTTACGGTACAGAGTCAATGTGGAGGCTATATACAGGGGGTACCGGTACAGAGTCAATGTGGAGGCTATATACAGGGTGTTACGGTACAGAGTCAATGTGGAGGCTATATACAGGGGGTACCGGTACAGAGTCAATGTGGAGGCTATATACAGGGTGTTAAGGTACAGAGTCAATGTGGAGGCTATATACAGGGTGTTAAGGTACAGAGTCAATGTGGAGGCTGTATACAGGGTGTTACGGTACAGAGTCAATGTGGAGGCTATATACAGGGTGTTAAGGTACAGAGTCAATGTGGAGACTATATACAGGGGGTACCGGTACAGAGTCAATGTGGAGGCTATATACAGGGTGTTAAGGTACACAGTCAATGTGGAGGCTGTATACAGGGTGTTACGGTACAGAGTCAATGTGGAGGCTATACAGGGTGTTAAGGTACAGGATCAATGTGGAGGCTATATACAGGGTGTTACGGTACAGAGTCAATGTGGAGGCTGTATACAGGGTGTTAAGGTACAGAGTCAATGTGGAGGTTATATACAGGGTGTTAAGGTACAGAGTCAATGTGGAGGTTATATACAGGGTGTTACGGTACAGAGTCAATGTGGAGGCTGTATACAGGGTGTTACGGTACAGAGTCAATGTGGAGGCTATATACAGGGTGTTAAGGTACAGAGTCAATGTGAAGGCTATATACAGGGGGTACCAGTACAGAGTCAATGTGGAGGTTATATACAGGGGGTACAGGTACAGAGTCAATGTGGAGGTTATATACAGGGGGTACCGGTACAGAGTCAATGTGGAGGTTATATACAGGGTGTTAAGGTACAGAGTCAATGTGGAGGCTATATACAGGGTGTTAAGGTACAGAGTCAATGTGGAGGCTATATACAGGGTGTTATGGTACAGAGTCAATGTGGAGGCTATATACAGGGTGTTAAGGTACAGAGTCAATATGGAGGCTATATACAGGGTGTTAAGGTACAGAGTCAATGTGGAGGCTATATACAGGGTGTTATGGTACAGAGTCAATGTGGAGGCTATATACAGGGTGTTAAGGTACAGGGTCAATATGGAGGCTATATACAGGGTGTTAAGGTACAGAGTCAATATGGAGGCTATATACAGGGTGTTAAGGTACAGGGTCAATGTGGAGGCTATATACAGGGTGTTACGGTACAGAGTCAATGTGGAGGCTGTATACAGGGTGTTAAGGTACAGAGTCAATGTGGAGGCTATATACAGGGGGTACCAGTACAGACCAAGCTGATTGTAATATGATCAAGCTGATTATAATATGACCAAGCTGATTATAGTACGACCACGCTGATTAAAGGTCCAAGCTGATTATAATATGACCAAGCTGATTAAAGACGAAGCCGATTAAAGACCACGCTGATTAAAACATGACCAATCTGATTATAATATGACCAAGGTGATTATAATATGACCAAGCTGATTAAAGACCAAGCTGATTAAAGACCAAGCTGATTATAATATGACCAAGCTGATTATAATATAACCAAGCTAATTAAAACATGACCAAGCTGATTATAATATGACCGAGCTGATGATAATATGACCAAGCTGATGATAATATGACCAAGCTGATTAAAACATGACCAAGCTGATTAAAACATGACCAAGCTGATTATAATATGACCAAGCTGATTAAAATATGACCAAGCTGATTATAATACGACCAAGCTGACTATAATATGACCAAGCTGGTTATAATATGACCAAGCTGATTATAATATGACCAAGCTGGTTATAATATGACCAAGCTGATTAAAGTATGACCAAGCTGATTAAAGACCAAGCTGATTATAATATGACCAAGCTGATTAAAGGCCAAGCTGATTAAAACATGACCAAGCTGCCTATAATATGACCAAGCTGATTATAATATGACAAAGCTGATTATAATATGACCAAGCTGATTAAAATATGACCAAGCTGATTAAAGACCAAGCTGATTATAATATGACCAAGCGGATTAAAAACCAAGCTGATTATAATATGACCAAGCTGATTATAATATGACCAAGCTGATTAAAATATGACCAAGCTGATTAAAGACCAAGCTGATTATAATATGACCAAGCTGATTATAATATGACCAAGCTGATTATAATATGACCAAGCTGATTAAAGACCAAGCCGATTAAAGGCCAAGCTGATTAAAGACCAAGCTGATTAAAACATGACCAAGATGATTATAATATGACCAAGCTGATTATAATATGACCAAGCTGATTAAAATATGACCAAGCTGATTATAATATGACCAAGCTGATTATAATATGACCAAGCTGATTATAATATGACCAAGCTGATTATAATATGACCAAGCTGATTAAAGACCAAGCTGATTATAATATGACCAAGCTGATTATAATATGACCAAGCTGATTAAAGACCAGGCTGATTAAAGACCAAGCTGATTATCATATGACCAAGCTGATTATTATATGACTAAGCTGATTAAAGACCAAGCTGATTCTAGTATGACCAAGCTAATTAAAGACCAAGCCGATTAAAGGCCAAGCTGATTAAATCCCAAGCTGATTAAAACATGACCAAGCTGATTATAATATGACCAAGCTGATTATAATATGACCAAGCTGATTAAAGACCAAGCTGATTATAATATGACCAAGCTGATTATAATATGACCAAGCTGATTAAAGACCAGGCTGATTAAAGACCAAGCTGATTATCATATGACCAAGCTGATTATAATATGACCAAGCTAATTAAAGTCCAAGATGATTAAAAACCAAGCTGATTATAATATGACCAAGCTGATTAAAGACCAAGCTGATTATAATATGACCAAGCTGATTATAATATGACCAAGCTGATTATAATATGACCAAGCTGATTAAAGACCAAGCCGATTAAAGGCCAAGTTGATTAAAGACCAAGCTGATTATAATATGACCAAGCTGATTATAATATGACCAAGCTGATTATAATATGACCAAGCTGATTATAATATGACCAAGCTGATTAAAATATGACCAAGCTGATTATAATATGACCAAGCTGATTATAATATGACCAAGCTGATTATAATATGACCAAGCTGATTAAAGACCAAGCTGTTTAAAGACCAAGCTGATTATAATATGACCAAACTGATTAAAGACCAAGCTGATTATAATATGACCAAGCTGATTAAAGACCAAGCCGATTAAAGGCCAAGCTGATTAAAGACCAAGCTGATTAAAACATGACCAAGCTGATTATAATATGACCAAGCTGATTATAATATGACCAAGCTGGTTATAATATGATCAAGCAGATTATAATATAACCAAGCTGACTATAAAATGACCAAGCTGATTATAATATGATCAAGCTGGTTATAATATGACCAAGCTGATTAAAATATGACCAAGCTGGTTATAATATGACCAAGCTGATTAAAGACCAAGCTGATTATATGACCAAGCTGACCAAGCTGATTATAATATGATCAAGCTGGTTATAATATGACCAAGCTGGTTATAATATGACCAAGCTGATTAAAGACCAAGCTGATTAAAGATCAAGCTTTTTAAAGACCAAGCTGATTATAATATGACCAAGCTGATTAAAAACCAAGCTGATTATAATATGACCAAGCTGATTAAAGACCAAGCTGATTATAATGTGATCAAGCTGATTATAATATGATCAAGCTGATTAAAGACCAAGCTGATTAAAACATGACCAAGCTGATTATAATATGACCAAGCTGATTATAATATGACCAAGCTGATTAAAGACCAAGCTGATTATAATATGACCAAGCTGATTATAATATGACCAAGCTGATTAAAGACCAAGATGATTAAAGACCAAGCTGATTATAATATGACCAAGCTGATTATTGTATGACTAAGCTGATTAAAGACCAAGCTGATTCTAGTATGACCAAGCTAATTAAAGACCAAGCCGATTAAAGGCCAAGCTGATTAAATACCAAGCTGATTAAAACATGACCAAGCTGATTAATATGACCAAGCTGATTATAATATGACCAAGCTGATTAAAATATGACCAAGCTGATTATAATATTACGAAGCTGATTATAATATGACCAAGCTGATTAAAGACCAAGCTGATTATAATATGACCAAGCTGATTAAAGACCAAACTGATTATAATATGACCAAGCTGATTAAAGACCAAGCTGATTAAAGACCAAGCTGTTTAAAGACCAAGCTGATTATAATATGACCAAGCTGATTATAATATGACCAAGCTGATTATAATATTACCAAGCTGATTATAATATGACCAAGCGGATTATAATATGACCAAGCTGATTATAATATGACCAAGCTGATTATAATATGACCAAGCTGATTATAATATGACCAAGCTGATTAAAGACCAAGCTGATTAAAGACCAAGCTGTTTAAAGACCAAGCTGATTATAATATGACCAAGCTGATTATAATATGACCAAGCTGATTATAATATGACCAAGCTGATTATAATATGACCAAGCTGATTATAATATGACCAAGCGGATTATAATATGACCAAGCTGATTATAATATGACCAAGCTGGCTATAATATGACCAAGCTGATTAAAGACCAAGCTGATTATAATATGACCAAGCTGATTAAAATATGACCAAGCTGATTACAATATGACCAAGCTGATTAAAGACCAAGCTGATTATAATATGACCAAGCTGATTATAATATGACCAAGCTGATTAAAATATGACCAAGCTGATTATAATATGACCAAGCTGATTATAATATGACCAAGCTGATTATAACATGACCAAGCTGATTAAAGACCAAGCTGATTATAATTTGACCAAGCTGATTAAAGACCAATCTGATTAAAGACCAAGCTGATTATAATATGACCAAGCTGATTATAATATGACCAAGCTAATTAAAGTCCAAGATGATTAAAAACCAAGCTGATTATAATATTGCCAAGCTGATTAAAGACCAAGCTGATTATAATATGACCAAGCTGATTAAAGACCAAGCTGATTATAATATGACCAAGCTGATTAAGACCAAGTTAATTAAAGACCAAGCTGATTATAATATGACCAATGCTGATTAAAGACCAAGCTGATTATAATATGACCAAGCTGACTATAATATGACCAAGCTGATTAAAGACCAAGCTGATTATAATATGACCAAGCTGATGATAACATGGGAGAACATTAGAAGACTCCTGCCTTCTGATATCGTTCAGTACCAACATTAATCACTTCTTCTACTGTCTGTTTGTTCATGTTTCTTTCAGAATCATTATAAACTGCAGTCTGCACTCTATCCAGGCCCGGGCTTTCTCCCAGAACCCTCATCTACGATACATGTGAGTCTATAAATACGACCTGAACTTTGACTTCAGACAGAGCGTCCTGCTGGGCCATGGGGACAGGCTAGAATAAAGAGTTCAGGCTGAATGTCTGTCTCTGGGTTGGTAGAGATGCTTCTATGACACCTACCTACACAACCACTGGCTGCATGATGCATGACATCAGTGACTGTCTCTGTGTAACACGTGTCTCAGAGTGACCCCTATGTAACCTTGTCTCTCAGAGTGACCCCTATGTAACCTTGTCTCTCAGTGTGACCCCTATGTAACCTTGTCTCTCAGAGTGACCCCTATGTAACCTTGTCTCTCAGAGTGACCCCTATGTAACCTTGTCTCTCAGAGTGACCCCTATGTAACCTTGTCCCTCAGAGTGACCCCTATGTAACCTTGTCTCTCAGAGTGACCCCTATGTAACCTTGTCCCTCAGAGTGACCCCTATGTAACACGTGTCTCAGAGTGACCCCTATGTAACCTTGTCCCTCAGAGTGACCCCTATGTAACCTTGTCTCTCAGAGTGACCCCTATGTAACCTTGTCCCTCAGAGTGACCCCTATGTAACCTTGTCCCTCAGAGTGACCCCTATGTAACCTTGTCTCTCAGAGTGACCCCTATGTAACCTTGTCTCTCAGAGTGACCCCTATGTAACCTTGTCCCTCAGAGTGACCCCTATGTAACCTTGTCCCTCAGAGTGACCCCTATGTAACCTTGTCTCTCAGAGTGACCCCTATGTAACCTTGTCTCTCAGTGACCCCTATGTAACCTTGTCCCTCAGAGTGACCCCTATGTAACCTTGTCCCTCAGAGTGACCCCTATGTAACCTTGTGTCTCAGAGTGACCCCTATATGTAACCTTGTCCCTCAGAGTGACCCCTATGTAACCTTGTCTCTCAGAGTGACCCCTATGTAACCTTGTCTCTCAGAGTGACCCCTATGTAACCTTGTCTCTCAGTGACCCCTATGTAACCTTGTCCCTCAGAGTGACCCCTATGTAACCTTGTCCCTCAGAGTGACCCCTATGTAACCTTGTGTCTCAGAGTGACCCCTATGTAACCTTGTGTCTCAGAGTGACCCCTATGTAACCTTGTCTCTCAGAGTGACCCCTATGTAACCTTGTCTCTCAGAGTGACCCCTATGTAACCTTGTCTCTCAGATTGACCCCTATGTAACCTTGTCTCTCAGAGTGACCCCTATATGTAACCTTGTCTCTCAGAGTGACCCCTATGTAACCTTGTCTCTCAGAGTGACCCCTATGTAACCTTGTCTCTCAGAGTGACCCCTATGTAACCTTGTCTCTCAGAGTGACCCCTATGTAACCTTGTCTCTCAGAGTGACCCCTATGTAACCTTGTCCCTCAGAGTGACCCCTATGTAACCTTGTCCCTCAGAGTGACCCCTATGTAACCTTGTCTCTCAGAGTGACCCCTATGTAACCTTGTCTCTCAGAGTGACCCCTATGTAACCTTGTCTCTCAGAGTGACCCCTATGTAACCTTGTCTCTCAGAGTGACCCCTATGTAACCTTGTCCCTCAGAGTGACCCCTATATGTAACCTTGTCTCTCAGAGTGACCCCTATGTAACCTTGTCTCTCAGAGTGACCCCTATGTAACCTTGTCCCTCAGAGTGACCCCTATGTAACCTTGTCCCTCAGAGTGACCCCTATGTAACCTTGTGTCTCAGAGTGACCCCTATGTAACCTTGTGTCTCAGAGTGACCCCTATGTAACCTTGTCTCTCAGAGTGACCCCTATGTAACCTTGTCTCTCAGAGTGACCCCTATGTAACCTTGTCTCTCAGAGTGACCCCTATGTAACCTTCTCTCTCAGAGTGACCCCTATGTAACCTTGTCTCTCAGTGACCCCTATGTAACCTTGTCCCTCAGAGTGACCCCTATGTAACCTTGTCCCTCAGAGTGACCCCTATGTAACCTTGTCTCTCAGAGTGACCCCTATGTAACCTTGTCTCTCAGATTGACCCCTATGTAACCTTGTCCCTCAGAGTGACCCCTATGTAACCTTGTCCCTCAGAGTGACCCCTATGTAACCTTGTCTCTCAGAGTGACCCCTATGTAACCTTGTCTCTCAGAGTGACCCCTATGTAACCTTGTCTCTCAGTGACCCCTATGTAACCTTGTCTCTCAGAGTGACCCCTATGTAACCTTGTCTCTCAGAGTGACCCCTATGTAACCTTGTCCCTCAGAGTGACCCCTATGTAACCTTGTCTCTCAGAGTGACCCCTATGTAACCTTGTCCCTCAGAGTGACCCCTATGTAACCTTGTCTCTCAGTAACCCCTATGTAACCTTGTCCCTCAGAGTGACCCCTATGTAACCTTGTCCCTCAGAGTGACCCCTATGTAACCTTGTCCCTCAGAGTGACCCCTATGTAACCTTGTCCCTCAGAGTGACCCCTATGTAACCTTGTCTCTCAGTGACCCCTATGTAACCTTGTCCCTCAGAGTGACCCCTATGTAACCTTGTCTCTCAGAGTGACCCCTATGTAACCTTGTCTCTCAGTGTGACCCCTATGTAACCTTGTCTCTCAGAGTGACCCCTATGTAACCTTGTCTCTCAGAGTGAGCCCTATGTAACCTTGTCTCTCAGAGTGACCCCTATGTAACCTTGTCTCTCAGTGACCCCTATGTAACCTTGTCTCTCAGAGTGACCCCTATGTAACCTTGTCCCTCAGAGTGACCCCTATGTAACCTTGTGTCTCAGAGTGACCCCTATGTAACCTTGTCTCTCAGTGAGCCCTATGTAACCTTGTCTCTCAGAGTGACCCCTATGTAACCTTGTCTCTCAGTGACCCCTATGTAACCTTGTCTCTCAGAGTGACCCCTATGTAACCTTGTCCCTCAGAGTGACCCCTATGTAACCTTGTCTCTCAGAGTGACCCCTATGTAACCTTGTCCCTCAGAGTGACCCCTATGTAACCTTGTGTCTCAGAGTGACCCCTATGTAACCTTGTCTCTCAGAGTGACCCCTATGTAACCTTGTCTCTCAGAGTGACCCCTATGTAACCTTGTGTCTCAGAGTGACCCCTATGTAACCTTGTGTCTCAGAGTGACCCCTATGTAACCTTGTCTCTCAGAGTGACCCCTATGTAACCTTGTCTCTCAGAGTGACCCCTATGTAACCTTGTCTCTCAGAGTGACCCCTATGTAACCTTGTCTCTCAGAGTGACCCCTATGTAACCTTGTCTCTCAGAGTGACCCCTATGTAACCGTGTCTGAGAACATTAGATTTGTGTTAGCTCCCTGAGTCTAATTCCTAAGCTTTATCTCAGCAGCTGACACAGTCTTGTGATGTGCATGACAACCAGACTGTAACAGTTGGTGTCAACAGCACAAACAGACTATTAGCAATGCCTGACTGGTACATGCCCTTTGTAGAGATATGAGGATATGCTTTTGAGACAACTGACTCAACTATATATGAGACTACTGACTCAACTATATATGAGACTACTGACTCAACTATATATGAGACTACTGACTCAACTATATATGAGACTACTGACTCAACTATATATGAGACTACTGACACAACTACATATGAGACAACTGACTCAACTATATATGAGACAACTGACAAAACTATATATGAGACTACTGACTCAACTATATATGAGACTACTGACTCAACTATATATGAGACTACTGACTCAACTATATATGAGACAACTGACTCAACTTCATATGAGACAACTGACTAAACTATATATGAGACAACTGACTAAACTATATATGAGACAACCGACTAAACTATATATGAGACAACTGAATCAACTATATATGAGACAATTCATATGAGAACTGACTCAACTATGTATGGGACAATTGACTCAACTATATATGAGACAACTGACTCAACTATATATGAGACAACTGACTCAGCTATACATGAGACAACAACTGACTCAACTATATATGAGACGACTGACTCAACTATATATGAGACAACTGACTCAACTTCATATGAGACTACTGACTCAACTATATATGAGACAACTGACTCAACTTCATATGAGACAACTGATTCAACTATATATGAGACAACTGACTCAACTTCATATGAGACAAACTATAGTTTTGGCAAGTCGGTCAGGACATCTACTATGTGGAGGACATAAGTAATTTTTCCAACAATTGTTTACAGACAGATTATTTCACTTCTAATTCACTGTATCACAATTCCAGTGGGTCAGAAGTCTACATACACTAAGCTGACTGCCTTTAAACAGTTTGGAATATTCCAGAAAATGATGTCATGGCTTTAGAAGCTTCTGACATCATTTGAGTCAATTGGAGGTGTACCTGTGGATGTATTTCAATGCCTACCTTCAAACTCAGTGCCTCTTTGCTTGACATCATGGGACAATCAAAAGAAATCAGCCAAGTCCTCAGATTTTTTTTGTAGACCTCCACAAGTCTAGTTCATCCTTGGGAGTAATTTCCAAACACGTGAAGGTACCACATTCATCTGTATAAACACCATGGGACCACGCAGCTGTCATACCGCTCAGGAAGGAGATGCGTTCTGTCACCTAGAGAAGAATGTACCTTGGTGCGAGAAGTGCAAATCAACCGTGGAACAACAAACAGCAAAAGACCTTGTGAAGATGCTGGAGGAAACAGGTACAAAAGTATCTATATCCACAGTAAAACAAGTCCTATATCGACATAACCTGAAAGGCCACTCAGCAAGGAAGAAGCCACTGCTCCAAAACCGCCACAAAAAAAACAGACTACGGTTTGCAACTGCACAGGGGGACAAAGATTGTACTTTTTGGAGAAATTTCCTCTGGTCTGATGAAACAAACATAGAACTGTCTGGCCTTATTGACCATCGTTATGTTTGGAGGAAAAACGGGGAGGATTGCAAGCCGAAGATCACTATCCCAACCGTGAAGCATGGGGGTGGCAGCATCATGTTGTGTGGGTGCTTTGCTGCAGGAGGGACTGGTGTGGATATATTGGAGCCACATCTCAAGACATCAGTCAGGAAGTTAAAGCTTGGTCGCAAATGGGTCTTCCAAATGGACAATGACCCCAAGCTTACTTCCAATGTTGTGGCAAAATGGCTTAAGGACGACAAAGTTGAGGTATTGGAGTGGCCATCACAAAGCCCTGACCTCAACCCTATTGAAAAATTGTGGGCAGAACTGAAAAAGCATGTGCGAGCAAGGAGGCCTACAAACCTGACTCAGTTACACCAGCCCTGTCAGGAGGAATGGGCCAACATTCACGCAACTTATTGTGGGAAAGTTGTGGAAGGCTACCCGAAACATTTAAACGACATGCCAAAACTATAGTTTGTTAAAAATGAGTTTTAATGACTCCAACCTAAGTGTATCTAAACTTCCGCATTCAACTGTACATATGAGATGTATAATGTAGGATGTGTAAACATTATTAAAGTTTAAAGTGATACCTTAATTAAGTCCATTTATTAAAGTCAGAGCGTTGAGTCTGTTTGTTGGCAGCAGCCTTTCTATGTTAGTGGTGGCTGTTTAACAGTCTGATGGCCTTGAGATAGAAGCTGTTTTTCAGTCTCTCGGTCCCAGCTTTGATGCACCTGTACTGACCTCGCCTTCTGGATGGTAACGGGGTGAACAGGCAGTGGCTCGGCTGGTTGTTGTCCTTGATGATCTTTATGGCCTTCCTGTGACATCGGGTGGTGTAGGTGTCCTGGAGGGCAGGTAGTTTGCCCCCGGTGATGCGTTGTGCAGACCGCACTACCCTCTGGAGAGCCTTACGGTTGTGGGCGGAGCAGTTGCCGTACCAGGCGGTGATACAGCCCGGCAGGATGCTCTCGATTGCGCATCTGTAAAAGTTTGAGTGTTTTTGATGAGAAGCCACATTTCTTCAGCCTCCTGAGGTTCTTCACCACACCGTCTGTGTGGGTGGACCATTTCAGTTTGTCCGTGATGTGTATGCCGAGGAACTTAACTTTCCATCTTCTCCGCTACTGTCCTGTCGATGTCGATAGGGGGGTGCTCCCTCTGCTGTTTCCTGAAGTCCACGATCATCTCCTTAGTTTTGTTGACGTTGAGTGTGAGGTTATTTTCCTAACACCACACTCCGAGGGCTCTCACCTCCTCCCTGTAGGCCGTCTCGTCGTTGTTGGTAATCAAGCCTACCACTGTAGTGTCGTCTGCAAAGTTGATGATTGAGTTGGAAGCGGCCACGCAGTCATGGGTGAACAGGGAGTACAGAAGAGGGCTGAAAACGCACCCTTGTGGGGCCCCCAGTGGGGTGGTCTCAGCCCTCTCCTGTACTCATCATGAGGCTAATGGTGACGTTAAATGGGGGGCCCGAGTGGTGCAGCGGTCTAAGGCACTGCATTGTAGTGCTAGAGGCGTCACTACAGACTCGGGTTCACACAATTGTCCCAGCATTGTCCGGCTTAGGGGAGGGGTTGACCGGGGTAGGCCGTCATTGTAAATAAGAATTTGTTCTTAACTGACTTGCCTGGTTAAATAAAGGTTCAATAATAAAAAATAAAAATAAAATATTACAGAGTTTAATGGTTGTGAGGAGAAAACTGAGGATGGATCAACAACATTGTAGTTACTCCACAATACTAAACTAATTGACAGAGTGAAAAGAAGGAAGCCTGTGCAGAATAAAAGTATTCCACAACATGCAGCCTGTTTACAACAAGGCACTAAAGTACAACTGCAAAAAAATGTGGCAAAGCAATTCACTTCTTGTGTGAATACGAAGTGTTATGTTTGGGGCAGATCAACACTTTACTGAGTACCGCTCTCCATATGGTCCAGGATAGTGGTGGCTGCATCAGGTGGTGGCTGCATCAGGTGGTGGCTGCATCAGGTGGTGCTGGCTGCATCAGGTGGTGGTGGCTGCATCAGGTGGTGGCTGCATCAGGTGGTGGCTGCATCAGGTGGTGGTGGCTGCATCAGGTGGTGGTGGCTGCATCAGGTGGTGGCTGCATCAGGTGGTGGCTGCATCAGGTGGTGGTGGCTGCATCAAGTGGTGGCTGCATCAGGTGGTGCTGGCTGCATCAGGTGGTGGTGGCTGCATCAGGTGGTGGTGGCTGCATCAGGTGGTGGTGGCTGCATCAGGTGGTGGCTGCATCAGGTGGTGCTGGCTGCATCAGGTGGTGGTGGCTGCATCAGGTGGTGGTGGCTGCATCAGGTGGTGGTGGCTGCATCAGGTGGTGGTGGCTGCATCAGGTGGTGGCTGCATCAGGTGGTGGTGGCTGCATCAGGTGGTGGTGGCTGCATCAGGTGGTGGTGGCTGCATCAGGTGGTGGTGGCTGCATCAGGTGGTGGCTGCATCAGGTGGTGCTGGCTGCATCAGGTGGTGGCTGCATCAGGTGGTGCTGGCTGCATCAGGTGGTGGTGGCTGCATCAGGTGGTGGTGGCTGCATCAGGTGGTGGTGGCTGCATCAGGTGGTGGTGGCTGCATCAGGTGGTGGCTGCATCAGGTGGTGCTGGCTGCATCAGGTGGTGGTGGCTGCATCAGGTGGTGGCTGCATCAGGTGGTGGCTGCATCAGGTGGTGGTGGCTGCATCAGGTGGTGGTGGCTGCATCAGGTGGTGGCTGCATCAGGTGGTGGCTGCATCAGGTGGTGGTGGCTGCATCAAGTGGTGGTGGCTGCATCAGGTGGTGGTGGTGGCTGCATCAGGTGGTGGCTGCATCAGGTGGTGGCTGCATCAGGTGGTGGTGGCTGCATCAGGTGGTGGTGGCTGCATCAGGTGGTGGCTGCATCAGGTGGTGGTGGCTGCATCAGGTGGTGGTGGCTGCATCAGGTGGTGGCTGCATCAGGTGGTGGCTGCATCAGGTGGTGGCTGCATCAGGTGGTGGCTGCATCAAGTGGTGGTGGCTGCATCAGGTGGTGGTGGCTGCATCAGGTGGTGGTGGCTGCATTAGGTGGTGGTGGCTGCATCAGGTGGTGGCTGCATCAGGTGGTGGCTGCATCAGGTTGTGGTGGCTGCATCAGGTGGTGGTGGCTGCATTAGGTGGTGGTGGCTGCATCAGGTGGTGGCTGCATCAGGTGGTGGCTGCATCAGGTTGTGGTGGCTGCATCAGGTGGTGGTGGCTGCATCAGGTGGTGGCTGCATCAGGTGGTGGCTGCATCAGGTGGTGGCTGCATCAGGTGGTGGTGGCTGCATCAGGTGGTGGCTGCATCAGGTGGTGGCTGCATCAGGTGGTGGCTGCATCAGGTGGTGGTGGCTGCATCAGGTGGTGGTGGCTGCATCAGGTGGTGGTGGCTGCATTAGGTGGTGGTGGCTGCATCAGGTGGTGGCTGCATCAGGTGGTGGCTGCATCAGGTGGTGGTGGCTGCATCAGGTGGTGGTGGCTGCATCAGGTGGTGGTGGCTGCATTAGGTGGTGGTGGCTGCATCAGGTGGTGGCTGCATCAGGTGGTGGCTGCATCAGGTTGTGGTGGCTGCATCAGGTGGTGGTGGCTGCATCAGGTGGTGGTGGCTGCATCAGGTGGTGGCTGCATCAGGTGGTGGTGGCTGCATCAGGTGATGGCTGCATCAGGCCTTGAGTATGATTGGAATCATTAAGGACTGGGGAGTTTTTCAGAAAAAATAAAGAATGAGTCCAAATTTGAGATTTATGGTTCCAACCACCGTGTCTTTGTGAGATGCAGAGTAGGTGAAAGGATGATCTCATCATGTGTGGTTCCCACAGTGAAGCATGGAGGAGGAGGTGTGATGGTGTGGGGGTGCTTCGCTGGTGACAATGTCACAATACAAAGGCACACTTAACCAGCACGGCTAACACAGCATTCAGCAGCAATACGCCATCCCATAAGGTTTGTGCTTAGTGGGACAATAATTTGTTTTTCAACAGGACAATGACCCAACACACCTCCAGGCTGTGTAAGGGATATTTCACCAATAAGGAGAGTGATGGAGTGCTGCATCAGATGACCTTGACTCCACAATCACCCGACCTCAACCTAATTGAGATGGTTTCAGATGAGTTGGACCACAGAGTGAAGGAAAAGCAGCCAACAAGTGCTCAGTATATGTGGGAACTCGTTCAAAAAGTATTCCAGGTGAAGCTGGTTGAGAAAATGCCAAGATAATGCAAAGCTGTCATCAAGGCAAAGGGTGGCTACTTTGAAGAATCTAAAATCAAAAATATTTTTGATTTGTTTAACACATTTATGGTTACGACATGATTCCATTTGTGATATTTCATAGTTTTGATTTTTACAATGTAGAAAATAGTAAAAATAAAGAAAAACCTTTGAATGAGAAGGCGTGTCCGACCCTTTGACTGGTACTATAGGTAAATAAAATATTTCTTTTTCTTTTTCAATGAATTTGCAAAAAATTTCAATAAATGTTTTCACGATGTCATTATTGTGTTTTCAAATCAAATCAAATTTTATTTGTCACATACACATGGTTAGCAGATGTTAATGCGAGTGTAGCGAAATGTTTTGTGTGTAGATGGGCGAGAGAGAAAAACTCTTCTGGTGCAACATCCAGAAAAATCACAAAGTTTATCTAACTCTGAATCTATATTTTTGTAAAAACATGCTCTCTCTCTCTCTTTCCTTCCTCTCTCTCTCCTTCCTCTCTCTCTCTCTCTTTCCTTCCTCTGTCTCTCTCCCTCTCTCTCTGTCTCTCTCTCTCTCTCTCTCTCTCTCTCTCTCTCTCACTCTCTCTAGAAACCTATCCAAGAACCCTCTAACCACCTTGTCCTGGCAACTGTTCCAGAACCTGCAACTTTCTGAGCTGTAAGTTACATTCTCATTCAAGCAAAAGTGTGTGTGTGTGTTTCAGAACCCGCACACAGCAAAACAACCGTGTAAAACACAACGCATTGTCTGTGTGAGTCTCAAACAGCATCTTGTTCTATATATAGTCCCATAGGGCTCTGGTCTAAAGGAGTGCATAGGGAATAGGGTGTCATTTGGGACATACAGGCAGTGTCATGGCACTGTGATCTGGAAGTCAGTTACCCAGCATAATTAAGACACTGCAGAGAGAGAGAGTTAGAGGCAGTCTGACCTCATTCTCCTATTAGTTATGAATATTGCAGTAAAAGCCAGGCCCAATCTGATGCTCCTTCAGCACCACCAGTAGAATATTACAGTCTGGTCCAGTCTGGTCCAGTCTGATGCTCTTTCAGCACCACCAGTAGAATATTACAGTCTGGTCCAGTCTGGTGCTCCTTCAGCACCACCAGTAGAATATTACAGTCTGGTCCAGTCTGATGCTCTTTCAGCACCACCAGTAGAATATTACAGTCTGGTCCAGTCTGGTCCAGTCTGATGCTCCTTCAGCACCACCAGTAGAATATTACAGTCTGGTCCAGTCTGATGTTCGTTCAGCACCACCAGTAGAATTTTACAGTCTGGTCCAGTCTGGTCCAGTCTGATGCTCTTTCAGCACCACCAGTAGAATATTACAGTCTGGTCCAGTCTGGTCCAGTCTGATGCTCTTTCAGCACCATCAGTAGAATATTACAGTCTGGTCCAGTCTGGTCCAGTCTGATGCTCCTTCAGCACCACCAGTAGAATATTACAGTCTGGTCCAGTCTGGTCCAGTCTGATGCTCCTTCAGCACCAGCAGTAGAATATTACAGTCTGGTCCAGTCTGGTCCAGTCTGATGCTCCTTCAGCACCACCAGTAGAATATTACTGTCTGGTCCAGTCTGGTCCAGTCTGATGCTCCTTCAGCACCACCAGTAGAATATTACAGTCTGGTCCAGTCTGGTCCAGTCTGATGCTCCTTCAGCACCACCAGTAGAATATAACAGTCTGGTCCAGTCTGGTCCAGTCTGATGCTCCTTCAGCACCACCAGTAGAATATTCCAGTCTGGTCCAGTCTGGTCCAGTCTGATGCTCTTTCAGCACCACCAGTAGAATATTACAGTCTGGTCCAGTCTGGTCCAGTCTGATGCTCTTTCAGCACAACCAGTAGAATATTACAGTCTGGTCCAGTCTGGTGCTCCTTCAGCACCACCAGTAGAATATTACAGTCTGGTCCAGTCTGATGCTCTTTCAGCACCACCAGTAGAATATTACAGTCTGGTCCAGTCTGGTCCAGTCTGATGCTCCTTCAGCACCACCAGTAGAATATTACAGTCTGGTCCAGTCTGATGTTCGTTCAGCACCACCAGTAGAATTTTACAGTCTGGTCCAGTCTGGTCCAGTCTGATGCTCTTTCAGCACCACCAGTAGAATATTACAGTCTGGTCCAGTCTGGTCCAGTCTGATGCTCTTTCAGCACCATCAGTAGAATATTACAGTCTGGTCCAGTCTGGTCCAGTCTGATGCTCCTTCAGCACCACCAGTAGAATATTACTGTCTGGTCCAGTCTGGTCCAGTCTGATGCTCCTTCAGCACCACCAGTAGAATATTACAGTCTGGTCCAGTCTGGTCCAGTCTGATGCTCCTTCAGCACCACCAGTAGAATATTACAGTCTGGTCCATTCTGGTCCAGTCTGATGCTCCTTCAGCACCACCAGTAGAATATTCCAGTCTGGTCCAGTCTGGTCCAGTCTGATGCTCTTTCAGCACCACCAGTAGAATATTCCAGTCTGGTCCAGTCTGGTCCAGTCTGATGCTCTTTCAGCACCACCAGTAGAATATTACAGTCTGGTCCAGTCTGGTCCAGTCTGATGCTCTTTCAGCACCACCAGTAGAATATTACAGCCTGGTCCAGTCTGGTCCAGTCTGATGCTCTTTCAGCACCAGCAGTAGAATATTACAGTCTGGTCCAGTCTGGTCCAGTCTGATGCTCTTTCAGCACCACCAGTAGAATATTACAGTCTGGTCCAGTCTGATGCTCTTTCAGCACCACCAGTAGAATATTACAGTCTGGTCCAGTCTGGTCCAGTCTGATGCTCTTTCAGCACCAGCAGTAGAATATTACAGTCTGGTCCAGTCTGGTCCAGTCTGATGCTCTTTCAGCACCACCAGTTGAATATTACAGGCTGGTCCAGTCTGGTCCAGTCTGTTGCTCCTTCAGCACCACCAGTAGAATATTACAGTCTGGTCCAGTCTGGTCCAGTCTGATGCTCCTTCAGCACCACTAGTAGAATATTACAGTCTGGTCCAGTCTGGTCCAGTCTGATGCTCCTTCAGCACCGCCAGTAGAATATTACAGTCCTCCCCCTCCTCATCTCAGGGAAGGTCTGCCTCCATGTTTCCTCCCCCTCCTCATCTCAGGGAAGGTCTGCCTCCCTGTTTCCTCCGCCTCCTCATCTCAGGGAAGGTCTGCCTCCCTGTTTCCTCTCCTCCCCCTCCTCATCTCAGGGAAGGTCTGCCTCCCTGTTTCCTCTCCTCCCCCTCCTCATCTCAGGGAAGGTCTGCCTCCCTGTTTCCTCTCCTCCCCCTCCTCATCTCAGGGAAGGTCTCCCTCCCTGTTTCCTCTCCTCCTCATCTCAGGGAAGGTCTTCCCCCCTGTTTCCTCCGCCTCCTCATCTCAGGGAAGGTCTGCCTCCCTGTTTCCTCTCCTCCCCCTCCTCATCTCAGGGAAGGTCTGCCTCCCTGTTTCCTCCGCCTCCTCATCTCAGTGAAGGTCTGCCTCCCTGTTTCCTCTCCTCCCCCTCCTCATCTCAGGGAAGGTCTTCCCCCCTGTTTCCTCCCCCTCCTCATCTCAGGGAAGGTCTGCCTCCCTGTTTCCTCCCCCTCCTCATCTCAGGGAAGGTCTGCCTCCCTGTTTCCTCTCCTCCCCCTCCTCATCTCAGGGAAGGTCTGCCTCCCTGTTTCCTCCCCTCCTCATCTCAGGGAAGGTCTGCCTCCCTGTTTCCTCCGCCTCCTCATCTCAGGGAAGGTCTGCCTCCCTGTTTCCTCCCCCTCCTCATCTCAGGGAAGGTCTGCCTCCCTGTTTCCTCCGCCTCCTCATCTCAGGGAAGGTCTGCCTCCCTGTTTCCTCCCCCTCCTCATCTCAGGGAAGGTCTTCCCCCCTGTTTCCTCCCCCTCCTCATCTCAGGGAAGGTCTGCCTCCCTGTTTCCTCTCCTCCCCCTCCTCATCTCAGGGAAGGTCTGCCTCCCTGTTTCCTCTCCTGCCCCTCCTCATCTCAGGGAAGGTCTCCCTCCCTGTTTCCTCCCCTCCTCATCTCAGGGAAGGTCTGCCTCCCTGTTTCCTCCCCCTCCCCATCTCAGGGAAGGTCTGCCTCCCTGTTTCCTCTCCTCCTCATCTCAGGGAAGGTCTGCCTCCCTGTTTCCTCCCCTCCTCATCTCAGGGAAGGTCTGCCTCCCTGTTTCCTCCTCCTCCTCATCTCAGGGAAGGTCTGCCTCCCTGTTTCCTCTCCTGCCCCTCCTCATCTCAGGGAAGGTCTCCCTCCCTGTTTCCTCCCCTCCTCATCTCAGGGAAGGTCTGCCTCCCTGTTTCCTCCCCCTCCCCATCTCAGGGAAGGTCTGCCTCCCTGTTTCCTCTCCTCCTCATCTCAGGGAAGGTCTCCCTCCCTGTTTCCTCCCCTCCTCAGCTCAGGGAAGGTCTGCCTCCCTGTTTCCTCCCCCTCCCCATCTCAGGGAAGGTCTGCCTCCCTGTTTCCTCTCCTCCTCATCTCAGGGAAGGTCTGCCTCCCTGTTTCCTCTCCTCCCCCTCCTCATCTCAGGGAAGGTCTGCCTCCCTGTTTCCTCCCCCCTCCCCATCTCAGGGAAGGTCTGCCTCCCTGTTTCCTCTCCTCCTCATCTCAGGGAAGGTCTGCCTCCCTGTTTCCTCTCCTCCCCCTCCTCATCTCAGGGAAGGTCTGCCTCCCTGTTTCCTCCCCCTCCCCATCTCAGGGAAGGTCTCCCTCCCTGTTTCCTCCCCCTCCTCATCTCAGGGAAGGTCTGCCTCCCTGTTTCCTCCCCCTCCCCATCTCAGGGAAGGTCTGCCTCCCTGTTTCCTCCCCCTCCCCATCTCAGGGAAGGTCTGCCTCCCTGTTTCCTCCCCCTCCTCATATCAGGGAAGGTCTGCCTCCCTGTTTCCTCCCCCTCCCCATCTCAGGGAAGGTCTCCCTCCCTGTTTCCTCCCCCTCCCCCTCCTCATCTCAGGGAAGGTCTTCCCCCCTGTTTCCTCCCCCTCCCCATCTCAGGGAAGGTCTGCCTCCCTGTTTCCTCCCCCTCCTCATCTCAGGGAAGGTCTGCCTCCCTGTTTCCTCTCCTCCTCATCTCAGGGAAGGTCTGCCTCCCTGTTTCCTCCCCCTCCCCATCTCAGGGAAGGTCTCCCTCCCTGTTTCCTCCCCCTCCTCATCTCAGGGAAGGTCTTCCCCCCTGTTTCCTCCCCCTCCTCATCTCAGGGAAGGTCTCCCTCCCTGTTTCCTCCCCCTCCTCATCTCAGGGAAGGTCTGCCTCCCTGTTTCCTCTCCTCCTCATCTCAGGGAAGGTCTCCCTCCCTGTTTCCTCCCCTCCTCATCTCAGGGAAGGTCTGCCTCCCTGTTTCCTCCCCCTCCCCATCTCAGGGAAGGTCTGCCTCCCTGTTTCCTCCCCCTCCTCATCTCAGGGAAGGTCTGCCTCCCTGTTTCCTCCCCTCCTCATCTCAGGGAAGGTCTGCCTCCCTGTTTCCTCCCCCTCCTCATCTCAGGGAAGGTCTGCCTCCCTGTTTCCTCCCCCTCCTCATCTCAGGGAAGGTCTCCCTCCCTGTTTCCTCCCCTCCTCATCTCAGGGAAGGTCTGCCTCCCTGTTTCCTCCCCCTCCCCATCTCAGGGAAGGTCTGCCTCCCTGTTTCCTCTCCTCCTCATCTCAGGGAAGGTCTCCCTCCCTGTTTCCTCCCCTCCTCATCTCAGGGAAGGTCTGCCTCCCTGTTTCCTCCCCCTCCCCATCTCAGGGAAGGTCTGCCTCCCTGTTTCCTCTCCTCCTCATCTCAGGGACGGTCTGCCTCCCTGTTTCCTCTCCTCCTCATCTCAGGGAAGGTCTGCCTCTTTGTTTCCTCTCCTCCTCATCTCAGGGAAGGTCTCCCTCCCTGTTTCCTCCCCTCCTCATCTCAGGGAAGGTCTGCCTCCCTGTTTCCTCTCCTCCCCCTCCCCATCTCAGGGAAGGTCTGCCTCCCTGTTTCCTCTCCTCCTCATCTCAGGGAAGGTCTGCCTCCCTGTTTCCTCTCCTCCCCCTCCTCATCTCAGGGAAGGTCTGCCTCCCTGTTTCCTCTCCTCCTCATCTCAGGGAAGGTCTCCCTCCCTGTTTCCTCCCCTCCTCATCTCAGGGAAGGTCTGCCTCCCTGTTTCCTCCCCCTCCCCATCTCAGGGAAGGTCTGCCTCCCTGTTTCCTCCCCCTCCTCATCTCAGGGAAGGTCTGCCTCCCTGTTTCCTCCCCTCCTCATCTCAGGGAAGGTCTGCCTCCCTGTTTCCTCCCCCTCCTCATCTCAGGGAAGGTCTGCCTCCCTGTTTCCTCCCCCTCCTCATCTCAGGGAAGGTCTCCCTCCCTGTTTCCTCCCCCTCCTCATCTCAGGGAAGGTCTGCCTCCCTGTTTCCTCCCCCTCCCCATCTCAGGGAATGTCTGCCTCCCTGTTTCCTCTCCTCCTCATCTCAGGGAAGGTCTCCCTCCCTGTTTCCTCCCCCTCCTCATCTCAGGGAAGGTCTGACTCCCTGTTTCCTCCCCCCCCCATCTCAGGGAAGGTCTGCCTCCCTGTTTCCTCTCCTCCTCATCTCAGGGAAGGTCTGCCTCCCTGTTTCCTCTCCTCCTCATCTCAGGGAAGGTCTGCCTCTTTGTTTCCTCTCCTCCTCATCTCAGGGAAGGTCTCCCTCCCTGTTTCCTCCCCTCCTCATCTCAGGGAAGGTCTGCCTCCCTGTTTCCTCCCCCTCCCCATCTCAGGGAAGGTCTGCCTCCCTGTTTCCTCTCCTCCTCATCTCAGGGAAGGTCTGCCTCCCTGTTTCCTCTCCTCCCCCTCCTCATCTCAGGGAAGGTCTGCCTCCCTGTTTCCTCCCCCTCCCCATCTCAGGGAAGGTCTCCCTCCCTGTTTCCTCCCCCTCCTCATCTCAGGGAAGGTCTGCCTCCCTGTTTCCTCCCCCTCCCCATCTCAGGGAAGGTCTGCCTCCCTGTTTCCTCCCCCTCCTCATCTCAGGGAAGGTCTGCCTCCCTGTTTCCTCCCCCTCCCCATCTCAGGGAAGGTCTCCCTCCCTGTTTCCTCCCCCTCCTCATCTCAGGGAAGGTCTGCCTCCCTGTTTCCTCCCCCTCCCCATCTCAGGGAAGGTCTGCCTCCCTGTTTCCTCCCCCTCCCCATCTCAGGGAAGGTCTGCCTCCCTGTTTCCTCCCCCTCCCCATCTCAGGGAAGGTCTGCCTCCCTGTTTCCTCCCCCTCCCCATCTCAGGGAAGGTCTGCCTCTCTGTTTCCTCTCCTCCTCATCTCAGGGAAGGTCTGCCTCCCTGTTTCCTCCCCTCCCCATCACAGGGAAGGTCTGCCTCCCTGTTTCCTCTCCTCCCCCTCCTCATCTCAGGGAAGGTCTGCCTCCCTGTTTCCTCCCCCTCCTCATCTCAGGGAAGGTCTGCCTCCCTGTTTCCTCTCCTCCCCCCCTCCTCATCTCAGGGAAGGTCTGCCTCCCTGTTTCCTCTCCTCCTCATCTCAGGGAAGGTCTGCCTCCCTGTTTCCTCCCCCTCCCCATCTCAGGGAAGGTCTGCCTCCCTGTTTCCTCCCCCTCCTCATCTCAGGGAAGGTCTGCCTCCCTGTTTCCTCTCCTCCCCCTCCTCATCTCAGGGAAGGTCTGCCTCCCTGTTTCCTCTCCTCCTCATCTCAGGGAAGGTCTGCCTCCCTGTTTCCTCCCCCTCCCCATCTCAGGGAAGGTCTGCCTCCCTGTTTCCTCTCCTCCTCATCTCAGGGAAGGTCTGCCTCCCTGTTTCCTCCCCCTCCCCATCTCAGGGAAGGTCTTCCCCCCTGTTTCCTCCCCTCCTCATCTCAGGGAAGGTCTGCCTCCCTGTTTCCTCTCCTCCCCCTCCTCATCTCAGGGAAGGTCTGCCTCCCTGTTTCCTCTCCTCCTCATCTCAGGGAAGGTCTGCCTCCCTGTTTCCTCTCCTCCTCATCTCAGGGAAGGTCTGCCTCCCTGTTTCCTCTCCTCCTCATCTCAGGGAAGGTCTGCCTCCCTGTTTCCTCCCCCTCCCCATCTCAGGGAAGGTCTGCCTCCCTGTTTCCTCCCCCTCCCCATCTCAGGGAAGGTCTGCCTCCCTGTTTCCTCCCCCTCCCCATCTCAGGGAAGGTCTGCCTCTCTGTTTCCTCTCCTCCTCATCTCAGGGAAGGTCTGCCTCCCTGTTTCCTCCCCTCCCCATCACAGGGAAGGTCTGCCTCCCTGTTTCCTCTCCTCCCCCTCCTCATCTCAGGGAAGGTCTGCCTCCCTGTTTCCTCCCCCTCCTCATCTCAGGGAAGGTCTGCCTCCCTGTTTCCTCTCCTCCCCCTCCTCATCTCAGGGAAGGTCTGCCTCCCTGTTTCCTCTCCTCCTCATCTCAGGGAAGGTCTGCCTCCCTGTTTCCTCCCCCTCCCCATCTCAGGGAAGGTCTGCCTCCCTGTTTCCTCCCCCTCCTCATCTCAGGGAAGGTCTGCCTCCCTGTTTCCTCTCCTCCCCCTCCTCATCTCAGGGAAGGTCTGCCTCCCTGTTTCCTCTCCTCCTCATCTCAGGGAAGGTCTGCCTCCCTGTTTCCTCCCCCTCCCCATCTCAGGGAAGGTCTGCCTCCCTGTTTCCTCTCCTCCTCATCTCAGGGAAGGTCTGCCTCCCTGTTTCCTCCCCCTCCCCATCTCAGGGAAGGTCTTCCCCCCTGTTTCCTCCCCTCCTCATCTCAGGGAAGGTCTGCCTCCCTGTTTCCTCCCCCTCCTCATCTCAGGGAAGGTCTGCCTCCCTGTTTCCTCCCCCTCCCCATCTCAGGGAAGGTCTGCCTCCCTGTTTCCTCCCCCTCCTCATCTCAGGGAAGGTCTGCCTCCCTGTTTCCTCCGCCTCCTCATCTCAGGGAAGGTCTGCCTCCCTGTTTCCTCCCCCTCCTCATCTCAGGGAAGGTCTGCCTCCCTGTTTCCTCTCCTCCCCCTCCTCATCTCAGGGAAGGTCTCCCTCCCTGTTTCCTCCCCTCCTCATCTCAGGGAAGGTCTGCCTCCCAGTTTCCTCCCCCTCCCCATCTCAGGGAAGGTCTGCCTCCCTGTTTCCTCTCCTCCTCATCTCAGGGAAGGTCTGCCTCCCTGTTTCCTCTCCTCCCCCTCCTCATCTCAGGGAAGGTCTGCCTCCCTGTTTCCTCCCCCTCCCCATCTCAGGGAAGGTCTCCCTCCCTGTTTCCTCCCCCTCCTCATCTCAGGGAAGGTCTGCCTCCCTGTTTCCTCCCCCTCCCCATCTCAGGGAAGGTCTGCCTCCCTGTTTCCTCCCCCTCCTCATCTCAGGGAAGGTCTGCCTCCCTGTTTCCTCCCCCTCCCCATCTCAGGGAAGGTCTCCCTCCCTGTTTCCTCCCCCTCCTCATCTCAGGGAAGGTCTGCCTCCCTGTTTCCTCCCCCTCCCCATCTCAGGGAAGGTCTCCCTCCCTGTTTCCTCCCCCTCCTCATCTCAGGGAAGGTCTGCCTCCCTGTTTCCTCCCCCTCCTCATCTCAGGGAAGGTCTGCCTCCCTGTTTCCTCCCCCTCCTCATCTCAGGGAAGGTCTCCCTCCCTGTTTCCTCCCCTCCTCATCTCAGGGAAGGTCTGCCTCCCTGTTTCCTCCCCCTCCCCATCTCAGGGAAGGTCTGCCTCCCTGTTTCCTCTCCTCCTCATCTCAGGGAAGGTCTCCCTCCCTGTTTCCTCCCCTCCTCATCTCAGGGAAGGTCTGCCTCCCTGTTTCCTCTCCTGCCCCTCCTCATCTCAGGGAAGGTCTGCCTCCCTGTTTCCTCCCCCTCCCCATCTCAGGGAAGGTCTGCCTCCCTGTTTCCTCCCCCTCCTCATCTCAGGGAAGGTCTGCCTCCCTGTTTCCTCTCCTCCCCCTCCTCATCTCAGGGAAGGTCTGCCTCCCTGTTTCCTCTCCCTCCTCATCTCAGGGAAGGTCTGCCTCCCTGTTTCCTCTCCTCCTCATCTCAGGGAAGGTCTGCCTCCCTGTTACCTCCCCCTCCCCATCTCAGGGAAGGTCTGCCTCCCTGTTTCCTCCCCCTCCCCATCTCAGGGAAGGTCTGCCTCCCTGTTTCCTCCCCCTCCCCATCTCAGGGAAGGTCTGCCTCCCTGTTTCCTCTCCTCCTCATCTCAGGGAAGGTCTGCCTCCCTGTTTCCTCCCCTCCCCATCACAGGGAAGGTCTGCCTCCCTGTTTCCTCTCCTCCCCCTCCTCATCTCAGGGAAGGTCTGCCTCCCTGTTTCCTCCCCCTCCTCATCTCAGGGAAGGTCTGCCTCCCTGTTTCCTCTCCTCCCCCTCCTCATCTCAGGGAAGGTCTGCCTCCCTGTTTCCTCTCCTCCTCATCTCAGGGAAGGTCTGCCTCCCTGTTTCCTCCCCCTCCCCATCTCAGGGAAGGTCTGCCTCCCTGTTTCCTCCCCCTCCTCATCTCAGGGAAGGTCTGCCTCCCTGTTTCCTCCCCCTCCTCATCTCAGGGAAGGTCTGCCTCCCTGTTTCCTCTCCTCCTCATCTCAGGGAAGGTCTGCCTCCCTGTTTCCTCTCCTCCTCATTTCAGGGAAGGTCTGCCTCCCTGTTTCCTCCCCCTCCCCATCTCAGGGAAGGTCTGCCTCCATGTTTCCTCCCCCTCCTCATCTCAGGGAAGGTCTGCCTCCCTGTTTCCTCCCCCTCCCCATCTCAGGGAAGGTCTTCCCCCTGTTTCCTCCCCTCCTCATCTCAGGGAAGGTCTGCCTCCCTGTTTCCTCCCCCTCCTCATCTCAGGGAAGGTCTGCCTCCCTGTTTCCTCCCCCTCCCCATCTCAGGGAAGGTCTGCCTCCCTGTTTCCTCCCCCTCCCCATCTCAGGGAAGGTCTGCCTCCCTGTTTCCTCCCCCTCCCCATCTCAGGGAAGGTCTGCCTTCCTGTTTCCTCTCCTCCCCCTCCTCATCTCAGGGAAGGTCTGCCTCCCTGTTTCCTCCCCCTCCTCATCTCAGGGAAGGTCTGCCTCCCTGTTTCCTCTCCTCCCCCTCCTCATCTCAGGGAAGGTCTGCCTCCCTGTTTCCTCTCCTCCTCATCTCAGGGAAGGTCTGCCTCCCTGTTTCCTCCCCCTCCCCATCTCAGGGAAGGTCTGCCTCCCTGTTTCCTCCCCCTCCTCATCTCAGGGAAGGTCTGCCTCCCTGTTTCCTCTCCTCCCCTCCTCATCTCAGGGAAGGTCTGCCTCCCTGTTTCCTCTCCTCCTCATCTCAGGGAAGGTCTGCCTCCCTGTTTCCTCCCCCTCCCCATCTCAGGGAAGGTCTGCCTCCCTGTTTCCTCTCCTCCTCATCTCAGGGAAGGTCTGCCTCCCTGTTTCCTCCCCCTCCTCATCCCAGGGAAGGTCTGCCTCCCTGTTTCCTCCCCCTCCCCATCTCAGGGAAGGTCTTCCCCCCTGTTTCCTCCCCTCCTCATCTCAGGGAAGGTCTGCCTCCCTGTTTCCTCCCCCTCCTCATCTCAGGGAAGGTCTGCCTCCCTGTTTCCTCCCCCTCCTCATCTCAGGGAAGGTCTGCCTCCCTGTTTCCTCTCCTCCTCATCTCAGTGAAGGTCTGCCTCCATGTTTCCTCCCCCTCCTCATCTCAGGGAAGGTCTGCCTCCCTGTTTCCTCCCCCTCCTCATCTCAGGGAAGGTCTGCCTCCCTGTTTCCTCTCCTCCTCATCTCAGGGAAGGTCTGCCTCCCTGTTTCCTCCCCCTCCCCATCTCAGGGAAGGTCTCCCTCCCTGTTTACTCCCCCTCCTCATCTCAGGGAAGGTCTGCCTCCCTGTTTCCTCCCCCTCCCCATCTCAGGGAAGGTCTGCCTCCCTGTTTCCTCCCCCTCCTCATCTCAGGGAAGGTCTCCCTCCCTGTTTCCTCCCCCTCCTCATCTCAGGGAAGGTCTGCCTCCCTGTTTCCTCTCCTCCCCCTCCTCATCTCAGGGAAGGTCTGCCTCCCTGTTTCCTCCCCCTCCTCATCTCAGGGAAGGTCTGCCTCCCTGTTTCCTCTCCTCCCCCTCCTCATCTCAGGGAAGGTCTGCCTCCCTGTTTCCTCTCCTCCCCCTCCTCATCTCAGGGAAGGTCTGCCTCCCTGTTTCCTCCCCCTCCTCATCTCAGGGAAGGTCTGCCTCCCTGTTTCCTCCCCCCTCCTCATCTCAGGGAAGGTCTGCCTCCCTGTTTCCTCTCCTGCCCCTCCTCATCTCAGGGAAGGTCTGCCTCCCTGTTTCCTCCGCCTCCTCATCTCAGGGAAGGTCTGCCTCCCTGTTTCCTCTCCTCCCCCTCCTCATCTCAGGGAAGGTCTGCCTCCCTGTTTCCTCTCCTCCCCCTCCTCATCTCAGGGAAGGTCTGCCTCCCTGTTTCCTCTCCTGCCCCTCCTCATCTCAGGGAAGGTCTGCCTCCCTGTTTCCTCTCCTCCTCATCTCAGGGAAGGTCTGCCTCCCTGTTTCCTCTCCTGCCCCTCCTCATCTCAGGGAAGGTCTTCCCCCCTGTTTCCTCCCCTCCTCATCTCAGGGAAGGTCTGCCTCCCTGTTTCCTCCCCCTCCTCATCTCAGGGAAGGTCTGCCTCCCTGTTTCCTCCCCCTCCTCATCTCAGGGAAGGTCTGCCTCCCTGTTTCCTCTCCTCCTCATCTCAGTGAAGGTCTGCCTCCATGTTTCCTCCCCCTCCTCATCTCAGGGAAGGTCTGCCTCCCTGTTTCCTCCCCCTCCTCATCTCAGGGAAGGTCTGCCTCCCTGTTTCCTCTCCTCCTCATCTCAGGGAAGGTCTGCCTCCCTGTTTCCTCCCCCCTCCCCATCTCAGGGAAGGTCTCCCTCCCTGTTTCCTCCCCCTCCTCATCTCAGGGAAGGTCTGCCTCCCTGTTTCCTCCCCCTCCCCATCTCAGGGAAGGTCTGCCTCCCTGTTTCCTCCCCCTCCTCATCTCAGGGAAGGTCTCCCTCCCTGTTTCCTCCCCCTCCTCATCTCAGGGAAGGTCTGCCTCCCTGTTTCCTCTCCTCCCCCTCCTCATCTCAGGGAAGGTCTGCCTCCCTGTTTCCTCCCCCTCCCCATCTCAGGGAAGGTCTGCCTCCCTGTTTCCTCCCCCTCCTCATCTCAGGGAAGGTCTCCCTCCCTGTTTCCTCCCCCCCTCCTCATCTCAGGGAAGGTCTGCCTCCCTGTTTCCTCTCCTCCCCCTCCTCATCTCAGGGAAGGTCTGCCTCCCTGTTTCCTCCCCCTCCTCATCTCAGGGAAGGTCTGCCTCCCTGTTTCCTCTCCTCCCCCCTCCTCATCTCAGGGAAGGTCTGCCTCCCTGTTTCCTCTCCTCCCCCTCCTCATCTCAGGGAAGGTCTGCCTCCCTGTTTCCTCCCCCTCCTCATCTCAGGGAAGGTCTGCCTCCCTGTTTCCTCCCCCTCCTCATCCCAGGGAAGGTCTGCCTCCCTGTTTCCTCCCCCTCCCCATCTCAGGGAAGGTCTTCCCCCCTGTTTCCTCCCCTCCTCATCTCAGGGAAGGTCTGCCTCCCTGTTTCCTCCCCCTCCTCATCTCAGGGAAGGTCTGCCTCCCTGTTTCCTCCCCCTCCTCATCTCAGGGAAGGTCTGCCTCCCTGTTTCCTCTCCTCCTCATCTCAGTGAAGGTCTGCCTCCATGTTTCCTCCCCCTCCTCATCTCAGGGAAGGTCTGCCTCCCTGTTTCCTCCCCCTCCTCATCTCAGGGAAGGTCTGCCTCCCTGTTTCCTCTCCTCCTCATCTCAGGGAAGGTCTGCCTCCCTGTTTCCTCCCCCTCCCCATCTCAGGGAAGGTCTCCCTCCCTGTTTACTCCCCCTCCTCATCTCAGGGAAGGTCTGCCTCCCTGTTTCCTCCCCCTCCCCATCTCAGGGAAGGTCTGCCTCCCTGTTTCCTCCCCCTCCTCATCTCAGGGAAGGTCTCCTCCCTGTTTCCTCCCCCTCCTCATCTCAGGGAAGGTCTGCCTCCCTGTTTCCTCTCCTCCCCTCCTCATCTCAGGGAAGGTCTGCCTCCCTGTTTCCTCCCCCTCCTCATCTCAGGGAAGGTCTGCCTCCCTGTTTCCTCTCCTCCCCCTCCTCATCTCAGGGAAGGTCTGCCTCCCTGTTTCCTCTCCTCCCCCTCCTCATCTCAGGGAAGGTCTGCCTCCCTGTTTCCTCCCCCTCCTCATCTCAGGGAAGGTCTGCCTCCCTGTTTCCTCCCCCTCCTCATCTCAGGGAAGGTCTGCCTCCCTGTTTCCTCTCCTGCCCCTCCTCATCTCAGGGAAGGTCTGCCTCCCTGTTTCCTCCGCCTCCTCATCTCAGGGAAGGTCTGCCTCCCTGTTTCCTCTCCTCCCCCTCCTCATCTCAGGGAAGGTCTGCCTCCCTGTTTCCTCTCCTCCCCCTCCTCATCTCAGGGAAGGTCTGCCTCCCTGTTTCCTCTCCTGCCCCTCCTCATCTCAGGGAAGGTCTGCCTCCCTGTTTCCTCTCCTCCTCATCTCAGGGAAGGTCTGCCTCCCTGTTTCCTCTCCTGCCCCTCCTCATCTCAGGGAAGGTCTTCCCCCTGTTTCCTCCCCTCCTCATCTCAGGGAAGGTCTGCCTCCCTGTTTCCTCCCCCTCCTCATCTCAGGGAAGGTCTGCCTCCCTGTTTCCTCCCCCTCCTCATCTCAGGGAAGGTCTGCCTCCCTGTTTCCTCTCCTCCTCATCTCAGTGAAGGTCTGCCTCCATGTTTCCTCCCCCTCCTCATCTCAGGGAAGGTCTGCCTCCCTGTTTCCTCCCCCCCTCATCTCAGGGAAGGTCTGCCTCCCTGTTTCCTCTCCTCCTCATCTCAGGGAAGGTCTGCCTCCCTGTTTCCTCCCCCTCCCCATCTCAGGGAAGGTCTCCCTCCCTGTTTCCTCCCCCTCCTCATCTCAGGGAAGGTCTGCCTCCCTGTTTCCTCCCCCTCCCCATCTCAGGGAAGGTCTGCCTCCCTGTTTCCTCCCCCTCCTCATCTCAGGGAAGGTCTCCCTCCCTGTTTCCTCCCCCTCCTCATCTCAGGGAAGGTCTGCCTCCCTGTTTCCTCTCCTCCCCTCCTCATCTCAGGGAAGGTCTGCCTCCCTGTTTCCTCCCCCTCCCCATCTCAGGGAAGGTCTGCCTCCCTGTTTCCTCCCCCTCCTCATCTCAGGGAAGGTCTCCCTCCCTGTTTCCTCCCCCTCCTCATCTCAGGGAAGGTCTGCCTCCCTGTTTCCTCTCCTCCCCCTCCTCATCTCAGGGAAGGTCTGCCTCCCTGTTTCCTCCCCCTCCTCATCTCAGGGAAGGTCTGCCTCCCTGTTTCCTCTCCTCCCCTCCTCATCTCAGGGAAGGTCTGCCTCCCTGTTTCCTCTCCTCCCCTCCTCATCTCAGGGAAGGTCTGCCTCCCTGTTTCCTCCCCCTCCTCATCTCAGGGAAGGTCTGCCTCCCTGTTTCCTCCCCCTCCTCATCTCAGGGAAGGTCTGCCTCCCTGTTTCCTCTCCTGCCCCTCCTCATCTCAGGGAAGGTCTGCCTCCCTGTTTCCTCCGCCTCCTCATCTCAGGGAAGGTCTGCCTCCCTGTTTCCTCTCCTCCCCCTCCTCATCTCAGGGAAGGTCTGCCTCCCTGTTTCCTCTCCTCCCCCTCCTCATCTCAGGGAAGGTCTGCCTCCCTGTTTCCTCTCCTGCCCCTCCTCATCTCAGGGAAGGTCTGCCTCCCTGTTTCCTCTCCTCCTCATCTCAGGGAAGGTCTGCCTCCCTGTTTCCTCTCCTGCCCCTCCTCATCTCAGGGAAGGTCTGCCTCCCTGTTTCCTCTCCTCCCCCTCCTCATCTCAGGGAAGGTCTGCCTCCCTGTTTCCTCTCCTGCCCCTCCTCATCTCAGGGAAGGTCTGCCTCCCTGTTTCCTCTCCTCCTCATCTCAGGGAAGGTCTGCCTCCCTGTTTCCTCCCCCTCCTCATCTCAGGGAACGTCTGCCTCCCTGTTTCCTCTCCTCCCCCTCCTCATCTCAGGGAAGGTCTGCCTCCCTGTTTCCTCTCCTCCTCATCTCAGGGAAGGTCTGCCTCCATGTTTCCTCCCCCACCTCATCTCAGGGAAGGTCTGCCTCCCTGTTTCCTCTCCTCCTCATCTCAGGGAAGGTCTGCCTCCCTGTTTCCTCTCCTGCCCCTCCTCATCTCAGGGAAGGTCTGCCTCCCTGTTTCCTCTCCTCCTCATCTCAGGGAAGGTCTGCCTCCCTGTTTCCTCTCCTGCCCCACCTCATCCCATCCCTCATCAAAGAGGTTCCCAATCAGCATGTTGAACTGCCTGAGAGTCAGCACTACATCCTGTTGGAGGGAACTCTTTAGATTGTTCCATAGATGGGGTACAGACAAGCTAAAAGCTGCTGTACCTAACTCTGAGGAGACCCAAGGGATTTCCAGAGTTAGCCATCCCTGAGACCAGGTAACTTGGAATCCCATGTGGGACACATTCCACCATGTTTAATACAGTTACATGTTTACTCAGCAGATAATTATCAAACCCAGTCAAATTGGAAAAAAAACATTACATATTATCTTTGTTTTACAATTTTTCTCAGCAATTCAGTACCCTGATCTTTTGTCATTCTAGTGAAAGAGACGTGATGCTGAACAATGATGTGATGCTGAACAATGTAGTCTGACTCCATATTATGCTTCACTGCTTGGGATACAGAGGAAACAGATGGTGTGTTTGTCTCTCTGGGCCCTGCAGTGGAGCTACAGTAGCCAGCTTCCAGAACCTTCCAGAACTGCTGCACAGCCAGCCTAACCCTTCTCTTGGGAAGCAGCCCTAATGTATTACAGTGGTGGGTTATACATGATAAATGGTCAATCTGCTGTAGTTTCTCTGAGGGGGATATGATGGGAGATCATTGGAGGAAGGCTGGGTCACTTCAGCCCACATTTTCATTCTACAGCAGCTACTGTAAATCCGTCTGCTAGAATCTGTGTCTGTCTGTCTGTCTGTCTGTCTGTCTGTCTGTCTGATAGACCTTGGTTTAGATCACAGAGAATTAGACAGTAAAGACTGCAGTCCTTTGGTTTAGATCACAGAGAATTAGACAGTAAAGACTGCAGTCCTTTGGTTTAGATTACAGAGAATTAGACAGTAAAGACTGCAGTCCTTTGATAGACCTTGGTTTAGATCACAGAGAATTAGACAGTAAAGACTGCAGTCCTTTGATAGACCTTGGTTTAGATCACAGAGAATTAGACAGTAAAGACTGCAGTCCTTTGATAGACCTTGGTTTAGATCACAGAGAATTAGACAGTAAAGACTGCAGTCCTTTGGTTTAGATTACAGAGAATTAGACAGTAAAGACTGCAGTCCTTTGGTTTAGATTACAGAGAATTAGACAGTAAAGACTGCAGTCCTTTGGTTTAGATTACAGAGAATTAGACAGTAAAGACTGCAGTCCTTTGGTTTAGATCACAGAGAATTAGACAGTAAAGACTGCAGTCCTTTGGTTTAGATGGGGCGGCAGGGTAGCCTAGTGGTTTGAGCGTTGGATTAGTAACCGGAAGGTTGCAAGGGTGCAAGTTCAAATCCCCGAGCTGACTAGGTACAAATCTGTCGTTCTGCCCCTGAACAGGCAGTTGACCCACTGTTCCTAGGCCGCCATTGAAATGTTCTTAAACTACAGTATAATCATCCCTCATATCTTAAACTAGCTGTTTTCCTGTTACAGTATATTTTGTCTACAGGAGGCTGGACGGTGTGGTGTTTGACTGTGGTTGTGATGTGTTTTTGTCTACAGGAGGCTGGGCGGTGTGGTGTTTGACTGTGGTTGTGATGTGTTTTTGTTTACAGGAGGCTGGACGGTGTGGTGTTTGACTGGGGTTGTGATGTGTTTTTGTTTACAAGAGGCTGGACGGTGTGGTGTTTGACTGTGGTTGTGATGTGTTTTTGTCTACAGGAGGCTGGACGGTGTGGTGTTTGACTGGGGTTGTGATGTGTTTTTGTCTACAGGAGGCTGGACGGTGTGGTGTTTGACTGGGGTTGTGATGTGTTTTTGTCTACAGGAGGCTGGACGGTGTGGTGTTTGACTGGGGTTGTGATGTGTTTTTGTTTACAGGAGGCTGGACGGTGTGGTGTTTGACTGGGGTTGTGATGTGTTTTTGTCTACAGGAGGCTGGACGGTGTGGTGTTTGACTGGGGTTGTGATGTGTTTTTGTCTACAGGAGGCTGGACGGTGTGGTGTTTGACTGTGGTTGTGATGTGTTTTTGTCTACAGGAGGCTGGACGGTGTGGTGTTTGACTGTGGTTGTGATGTGTTTTTGTCTACAGGAGGCTGGACGGTGTGGTGTTTGACTGGGGTTGTGATGTGTTTTTGTCTACAGGAGGCTGGACGGTGTGGTGTTTGACTGTGGTTGTGATGTGTTTTTGTCTACAGGAGGCTGGACGGTGTGGTGTTTGACTGGGGTTGTGATGTGTTTTTGTTTACAGGAGGCTGGACGGTGTGGTGTTTGACTGGGGTTGTGATGTGTTTTTGTCTACAGGAGGCTGGACGGTGTGGTGTTTGACTGTGGTTGTGATGTGTTTTTGTCTACAGGAGGCTGGACGGTGTGGTGTTTGACTGTGGTTGTGATGTGTTTTTGTCTACAGGAGGCTGGACGGTGTGGTGTTTGACTGTGGTTGTGATGTGTTTTTGTCTACAGGAGGCTGGACGGTGTGGTGTTTGACTGTGGTTGTGATGTGTTTTTGTCTACAGGAGGCTGGACGGTGTGGTGTTTGACTGTGGTTGTGATGTGTTTTTGTCTACAGGAGGCTGGACGGTGTGGTGTTTGACTCTGGTTGTGATGTGTTTTTGTCTACAGGAGGCTGGACGGTGTGGTGTTTGACTGTGGTTGTGATGTGTTTTTGTCTACAGGAGGCTGGACGGTGTGGTGTTTGACTGTGGTTGTGATGTGTTTTTGTCTACAGGAGGCTGGACGGTGTGGTGTTTGACTGTGGTTGTGATGTGTTTTTGTCTACAGGAGGCTGGACGGTGTGGTGTTTGACTGGGGTTGTGATGTGTTTTTGTCTACAGGAGGCTGGACGGTGTGGTGTTTGACTGTGGTTGTGATGTGTTTTTGTCTACAGGAGGCTGGACGGTGTGGTGTTTGACTGGGGTTGTGATGTGTTTTTGTCTACAGGAGGCTGGACGGTGTGGTGTTTGACTGGGGTTGTGATGTGTTTTTGTCTACAGGAGGCTGGACGGTGTGGTGTTTGACTGGGGTTGTGATGTGTTTTTGTCTACAGGAGGCTGGACGGTGTGGTGTTTGACTGTGGTTGTGATGTGTTTTTGTCTACAGGAGGCTGGGCGGTGTGGTGTTTGACTGTGGTTGTGATGTGTTTTCGTCTACAGGAGGCTGGACGGTGTGGTGTTTGACTGTGGTTGTGATGTGTTTTTGTCTACAGGAGACTGGACGGTGTGGTGTTTGACTGGGGTTGTGATGTGTTTTTGTTTACAGGAGGCTGGACGGTGTGGTGTTTGACTGTGGTTGTGATGTGTTTTTGTCTACAGGAGGCTGGACGGTGTGGTGTTTGACTGTGGTTGTGATGTGTTTTTGTTTACAGGAGGCTGGGCGGTGTGGTGTTTGACTGTGGTTGTGATGTGTTTTTGTCTACAGGAGGCTGGACGGTGTGGTGTTTGACTGTGGTTGTGATGTGTTTTTGTCTACAGGAGGCTGGACGGTGTGGTGTTTGACTGTGGTTGTGATCTGTTTTTGTCTACAGGAGGCTGGACGGTGTGGTGTTTGACTGTGGTTGTGATGTGTTTTTGTCTACAGGAGGCTGGACGGTGTGGTGTTTGACTGTGGTTGTGATGTGTTTTTGTCTACAGGAGGCTGGACGGTGTGGTGTTTGACTGTGGTTGTGATGTGTTTTTGTCTACAGGAGGCTGGACGGTGTGGTGTTTGACTGTGGTTGTGACGTGCGTTGGA
This sequence comes from Oncorhynchus masou masou, assembly GCF_036934945.1. Taxonomy (NCBI): domain Eukaryota; kingdom Metazoa; phylum Chordata; class Actinopteri; order Salmoniformes; family Salmonidae; genus Oncorhynchus; species Oncorhynchus masou. Next base: position 59,901 of record NW_027008605.1, read on the forward strand.
TCCAGCTTTGGCAGCAGAGACGAGAGGCGGGGCTTCACACCCAGATGCTGTTCTGCAGAAACGGGGCCTTTAAGACACGATTGCAAAACATGTACATTACTTTATGTGGTAAGGAAACACACACACACACACACACATGCGCTCTCACACACACACACACACAGACACACACACACGCATGCAGACACACACATAAATAAAGTGCATTCGGAAAGTGTTCAGACCTTGACTTTTTGCACAAAAAAAAGCACAAAAAAAATGAAACATCACATTTAAAAAAGTATTTGTTGAAGCAACTTTGGCAGTGATTACAGTCTAGAGTCTTCTTGGGTATGACGCTACAAGCTTGGCACACCTGTATTTGGGGAGTTTCTCCCATTCCTCTCTGCAGATCATCTCAAGCTCTGTCAGGTTGGATGGGGAGCGTCGCTGCAAAGCTGTTTTCCGGTCTCTCCAGAGATGTTCCATCGGTTTCAAGGCTCTGGCCACTCAAGAACATTCAGAGACGTCCCGAAACCACACAGTGATCTGCTGCTCTCTCTCTCTCTCAATTTGTTTTCAAATTCTTTGTGGGTCTGTGTAATCGGACGGAAATAGTTGTCTCTAATATGGTCATACATTTAACAGCTTTGTTTCCACCTCATTTTGTGGGCAGTGTGCTCATAGCCTGTCTGCCAACAGCGGCCTTTCTCAATAGCAAGGCTATGCTCACTGAGTCTGTACATTGTCAAAAGCTTTCCTTAAGTTTGGGTCAGTCACAGTTGTCAGGTATTCTGCCACCGTGTGCTCTCTGTTTTTTTGTTAATACTTTCCAATGTGTCAAGTAATTCTATTTTTGTTTTCTCATGATTTTGTTTGGGTCTACTTGTGTTGTCCTGGGTCTCTGTGGGGTGTGTTTGTGAACAGACCACCAGGACCAGCATCCTTAGGGAAATCTTCTCCAGGTTAATTTCTCTGTTGTTAATGGCTTTGTTATGGAAGGTTTGGGAATCACTTCCATTAAATTTGAGTATTTAATGGCTCTTTTATGGATTTTGATAATTAGTGGGTATCGACCTAATTCTGCTCTGCATGCATTATTTTGTGTTTGTTCCACTATGTGATTTCTTGGTTGGTGAGCGGACCCCAGACCTCACAACCATAAAGACAATGGGTTCTAGAACTGAGTCAAGTATTTTTAGCCAAATCCTAATTGGGATGTCTAATTTGATGTTCCATTTGATGGCATAGAATGCCCTTCTTGCCTTGTCTCTCAGATCGTTCACAGCTTTGTGGAATTTACCTGTGGCGCTGATGTTTAGGCCAAGGTATGTATAGTTGTTTTGTGTGCTCTTGGGCAACAGTGTCTAGATGGAATTTGTATTTGTGATCCTGGCAACTGGATCTTTTTTGGAACACCAGTATTTTTGACTTACTGAGATTCACTGTCAGGGCCCAGGTCTGACAGAATCTGTGCAGAAGATCTAGGTGCTGCTGTAGGCCCTCCTTGGTTGGTGACAGAAGCACAAGATCATCAGCAAACAGTAGACATTTGACTTCAGATTCTAGCAGGGTGAGGCCGGGTGCTGCAGACTGTTCTAGTGCCCTCGTCAGTTCGTTGATATGTATGTTGAAGAGGGCGAGGCCGGGTGCTGCAGACTGTTCTAGTGCCCTCGTCAGTTCGTTGATATGTATGTTGAAGAGGGCGAGGCCGGGTGTTGCAGACTGTTCTAGTGCCCTCGTCAGTTCGTTGATATGTATGTTGAAGAGGGCGAGGCCGGGTGTTGCAGACTGTTCTAGTGCCCTCGCCAGTTCGTTGATATGTATGTTGAAGAGGGCGAGGCCGGGTGCTGCAGACTGTTCTAGTGCCCTCGTCAGTTCGTTGATATGTATGTTGAAGAGGGTGAGGCCGGGTGTTGCAGACTGTTCTAGTGCCCTCGCCAGTTCATTGATATGTATGTTGAAGAGGGCGAGGCCGGGTGTTGCAGACTGTTCTAGTGCCCTCGTCAGTTCGTTGATATGTATGTTGCAGAGGGTGAGGCTTAAGCTGTATCCCCGTCTCACCCCACGGCCCTGTGGGAAGAAATGTGTGTTTTTTGCCAATTCTAACCGCACACTTGCTGTTTGTGTTCATGGATTTTATCATGTTTTTCCCCATATACCATTTTCCATCCGTTTATATAGCAGACTTTCATTATATACTGAAATCAACACAGAATTTAAAGTTCTTTTCCTTTTCTTTTACCTTTATTTAACTAAGTCATTGAAGAACAAATTATTATTTTCAATGATGGCTTAGGAACAGTGGGTTAACTGCCTTGCTCAGGGGAACAGTGGGTTAACTGCCTTGTTCAGGGGAACAGTGGGTTAACTGCCTTGTTCAGGGGAACAGTGGGTTAACTGCCTTGCTCAGGGCAACAGTGGGTTAACTGCCTTGTTCAGGGGAACAGTGGGTTAACTGCCTTGTTCAGGGGAACAGTGGGTTAACTGCCTTGTTCAGGGGAACAGTGGGTTAACTGCCTTGTTCAGGGGAACAGTGGGTTAACTGCCTTGTTCAGGGGAACAGTGGGTTAACTGCCTTGTTCAGGGGAACAGTGGGTTAACTGCCTTGTTCAGGGGAACAGTGGGTTAACTGCCTTGTTCAGGGGCAGAACAACATATTTTTACCTTGTTAACTCGGGGATTCGATCTTGCAACCTTTCGGTTGCTCTAACCACTAGGCTACCTGCCGCCTCGCCTGAGAAGACTTTGCCTTTGTTTTGGTTCATTTGTTTGTCAATTAGAGTGTGCAGGGTGAATACGTGGTCTGTCCTACGGCAATTTTACATTTGCTCATTACATTGTTTTCACTGATGTATATGTCTGCTCTTAATGATAATGCAGAGGATTTCCCCAAGGTTGCTGTTGATGCTTATCCCACTGTAGTTATTGGGTTCAAATTTGTCTTTACTTTTGTGGATTGGGTTAATGAGTCCTTGGTTCTAAATATTGGAGGAAGATGCCAGAGCTGATTGACTGAGGTTGATGTTAGATTCTCTGGTTTCTTCATTACATTGAACTGATTTCTGAGGTGCTGTTCCCTAGTACATTTACATTTTTACATTTAAGTCATTTAGCAGACGCTCTTATCCAGAGCGACTTACAAATTACTAGTCTATTTCTGTATTGTTTTAGTGATTCACCATAGCCAAGAAGTAGACTCTGTAGGTTTTCTGGGTCTCTATGTTTTTGGTTGGACAGGTTTCTCAATTTCCTTCTTATGTTTTTGCATTCTTCATCAAACCATTTGTCATTGTTTTTATTTTTAGATTGTCTGCTTGAAATTTTTAGATTTGATAGGGAAGCTGAGAGGTAAAATATACTGTTTAGGTTTTCTACTGCCAAGTTTACACCTTCACTATTACAGTGGAACGTTTTCTACTGCCAAGTTTACACCTTCACTATTACAGTGGAACGTTTTCTACTGCCAAGTTTACACCTTCACTATTACAGTGGAACGTTTTCTACCGCCAAGTTTACACCTTCACTATTACAGTGGAACGTTTTCTACTGCCAAGTTTACACCTTCACTATTACAGTGGAACGTTTTCTACTGCCAAGTTTACACCTTCACTATTACAGTGGAACGTTTTGTCCAGGAAATCATCGAAAGGGATTGAATGTGTTGTTGCCTGATTGTATTTTGGCAGGTTTCTACACTGCTTTCCTTCCATCTATGATGTTTCTTAATATTATGCAGTTCCTTTGCCGCCTCATGATTGAGTATTGCTCTTTTCAAGTACATGTGATTTTGCTGTGATCTGATAGGGGTGTTAGTGGGCTGACTGAACGCTCTGAGAGACTCTGGGTTGAGGTCAGTGATAAACTGGTCTACAGTACTACAGCCAAGAGATGAGCTATAGGTCTACCTACCATAGGAGTCCCCTCGAAGCCTACCATTGACTATGTACATACCCAGCATCGAACAGAGATGCAGGAGTTGTGACCCATTTTTGTTGGTTAAGTTGTGTCTCGGGGGGCATATGGGGGAGGGAATGCTGTCACCTCCAGGCAGGTGTTTGTCCCCCTGTGTACTGAGGGTGTCAGGTTCTTGTCCAGTTCTGGCATTTAGGTCACCACAGACTAGTACATGTCACTGGGCCTGGAAATGATAGCTTCTCCATCCTGGAGGGGGAAATCAGTCTTCATTAAAGCATGGGGATTCTAGTGGGGGATATAGGTAGCATACATGAGGAAATGTTTATCTGTCTGTCTGTCTCTCTCTCTTTCTCTTTGTCTTTTTCTGTCTGTCTCAATCTCTCTCTGTCTCTCTCTGTCTCTCTCTGTCTCTCTCTCTGTCTCTGTCTTTCTCTCTCTCTCTCTCTCTCTCTCTCTCTCTCTCTCTCTCTCTCTATGTCTCTCTTTCTCTTTGTCTTTGTCTCCTCTCTCTCTCCCTGTCTCCTACTCCTCCAGACGTACCAGAGATCAGTGTAAGCCACAACAGTAGCCTGATGATGATAGAGGGTAGTAATGTAACGTTCAGCTGTAATGGGTCAGGAGCTCCCCTCCCCGAAGTCGACTGGACCGTCGCTGGACTACACTCCATCAACACACACCTGGTGAGAAGTACACACACCTGGTGAGACGTACACACACCTGGTGAGACATACACACCTGGTGAGACATACACACACCTAGTGAGACATACACACCTGGTGAGATATACAGACACCTGGTGAGACATACAGACACCTGGTGAGACATACAGACACCTGGTGAGACATACAGACACCTGGTGAGACATACAGACACCTGGTGAGACATACACACACCTGGTGAGACATACACACACCTGGTGAGACATACACACACCTGGTGAGACATACACACACCTGGTGAGACATGCACACACCTGTTGAGACATACAGACTCCTGGTGAGGCATATAAATACATGGTGAGACATACACACACCTGGTGAGACATACACACACCTGGTGAGGCATACAGACACCTGGTGAGGCATATAAATACATGGTGAGACATACACACACCTGGTGAGACATACACACACCTGGTGAGGCATACAGACACCTGGTGAGACATACACACACCTGGTGAGACATACAGACACCTGGTGAGACATACACACACCTGGTGAGACATACACACACCTGGTGAGACATACACACACCTGGTGAGACATACACACACCTGGTGAGACATACAGACACCTGGTGAGGCATATAAATACATGGTGAGACATACACACACCGGGTGAGGCATACACACACCTGGTGAGGCATACAGACACCTGGTGAGACATACAGACACCTGGTGAGACATACACACACACCTGGTGAGACATACACACACCTGGTGAGACATACACACACCTGGTGAGACATACAGACACCTGGTGAGACATACAGACACCTGGTGAGACATACAGACACCTGGTGAGACATACACACACCTGGTGAGACATACACACACCTGGTGAGACATACAGACACCTGGTGAGACATACACACACCTGGTGAGACATACAGACACCTGGTGAGACATACAGACACCTGGTGAGACATACACACACCTGGTGAGACATACAGACACCTGGTGAGGCATACACACACCTGGTGAGACATACAGACACCTGGTGAGACATACACACACCTGGTGAGACATACACACACCTGGTGAGACATACACACACCTGGTGAGACATACAGACACCTGGTGAGACATACACACACCTGGTGAGACATACACACACCTGGTGAGACATACACACACCTGGTGAGACATACAGACACCTGGTGAGACATACACACACCTGGTGAGACATACACACACCTGGTGAGACATACAGACACCTGGTGAGACATACACACACCTGGTGAGACATACAGACACCTGGTGAGACATACACACACCTGGTGAGACATACACACACCTGGTGAGACATACACACACCTGGTGAGACATACAGACACCTGGTGAGGCATATAAATACATGGTGAGACATACAGACACCTGGTGAGACATACACACACCTGGTGAGACATACACACACCTGGTGAGACATACACACACCTGGTGAGACATACACACACCTGGTGAGACATACACACACCTGGTGAGACATGCACACACCTGTTGAGACATACAGACTCCTGGTGAGGCATATAAATACATGGTGAGACATACACACACCTGGTGAGACATACACACACCTGGTGAGGCATACAGACACCTGGTGAGGCATATAAATACATGGTGAGACATACACACACCTGGTGAGACATACACACACCTGGTGAGGCATACAGACACCTGGTGAGACATACACACACCTGGTGAGACATACAGACACCTGGTGAGACATACACACACCTGGTGAGACATACACACACCTGGTGAGACATACACACACCTGGTGAGACATACAGACACCTGGTGAGGCATATAAATACATGGTGAGACATACACACACCTGGTGAGGCATACACACACCTGGTGAGGCATACAGACACCTGGTGAGACATACACACACCTGGTGAGACATACACACACCTGGTGAGACATACACACACTTGGTGAGACATACACACACCTGGTGAGACATACAGACACCTGGTGAGACATACAGACACCTGGTGAGACATACACACACCTGGTGAGACATACAGACACCTGTTGAGACATACAGACACCTGGTGAGACATACAGACACCTGGTGAGACATACACACACCTGGTGAGACATACACACACCTGGTGAGACATACACACACCTGATGAGACATACAGACACCTGGTGAGACATACACACACCTGGTGAGACATACAGACACCTGGTGAGACATACAGACACCTGGTGAGACATACACACACCTGGTGAGACATACAGACACCTGTTGAGACATACAGACACCTGGTGAGACATACAGACACCTGGTGAGACATACACACACCTGGTGAGACATACACACACCTGGTGAGACATACACACACCTGGTGAGACATACAGACACCTGGTGAGACATACACACACCTGGTGAGACATACAGACATAGGCACGGACGGATGGAAGCACACATGTAACCAGGCACACACACAGATCACCTTAATAATCTAATCTCCTGTCCTCTAGTTCTCCAGTCTAACATGTACTGTAGTCTAATGTCCACCAACCCTGTTCATCTCCTCTAGTTCTCCAGACTAAAGTGTACTGTAGTCTAATGTCCACCAACCCTATTCATGTCCTCTAGTTCTCCAGACTAACGTGTACTGTAGTCTAATGTCCACCAACCCTATTCATCTCCTCTAGTTCTCCAGTCTAAAGTGTACTGTAGTCTAATGTCCACCAACCCTATTCATCTCCTCTAGGTCTCCAGACTAAAGTGTACTGTAGTCTAATGTCCACCAATCCTATTCATCTCATCTAGTTCTCCAGACTAAAGTGTACTGTAGTCTAATGTCCACCAACCCTATTCATGTCCTCTAGTTCTCCAGACTAACGTGTACTGTAGTCTAATGTCCACCAACCCTATTCATCTCCTCTAGTTCTCCAGTCTAACGTGTACTGTAGTCTAATGTCCACCAACCCTATTCATCTCCTCTAGTTCTCCAGTCTAAAGTGTACTGTAGTCTAATGTCCACCAACCCTATTCATCTCCTCTAGTTCTCCAGTCTAAAGTGTACTGTAGTCTAATGTCCACCAACCCTATTCATCTCCTCTAGTTCTCCAGTCTAATGTGTACTGTAGTCTAATGTCCACCAACCCTATTCATCTCCTCTAGTTCTCCAGTCTAAAGTGTACTGTAGTCTAATGTCCACCAACCCTATTCATCTCCTCTAGTTCTCCAGTCTAAAGTGTACTGTAGTCTAATGTCCACCAACCCTATTCATCTCCTCTAGTTCTCCAGTCTAACGTGTACTGTAGTCTAATGTCCACCAACCCTGTTCATCTCCTCTAGTTCTCCAGTCTAAAGTGTACTGTAGTCTAATGCCCACCAACCCTATTCATCTCCTCTAGTTCTCCAGACTAAAGTGTACTGTAGTCTAATGTCCACCAACCCTCTACATCTCCTCTAGTTCTCCAGACTAAAGTGTACTGTAGTCTAATGTCCACCAACCCTCTTCATCTCCTCTAGTTCTCCAGTCTAACGTGTACTGTAGTCTAATGTCCACCAACCCTATTCATCTCCTCTAGTTCTCCAGTCTAAAGTGTACTGTAGTCTAATGTCCACCAATCCTATTCATCTCCTCTAGTTCTCCAGTCTAACGTGTACTGTAGTCTAATGTCCACCAACCCTATTCATCTCCTCTAGTTCTCCAGACTAAAGTGTACTGTAGTCTAATGTCCACCAACCCTGTTCATCTCCTCTAGTTCTCCAGTCTAACGTGTACTGTAGTCTAATGCCCACCAACCCTATTCATCTCCTCTAGTTCTCCAGACTAAAGTGTACTGTAGTCTAATGTCCACCAACCCTCTTCATCTCCTCTAGTTCTCCAGTCTAACGTGTACTGTAGTCTAATGCCCACCAACCCTATTCATCTCCTCTACTTCTCCAGACTAAAGTGTACTGTAGTCTAATGTCCACCAACCCTATTCATCTCCTCTAGTTCTCCAGTCTACAGTGTACTGTAGTCTATTGTCCACCAACCCTATTCATCTCCTCTAGTTCTCCAGACTAACGTGTACTGTAGTCTAATGTCCACCAACCCTATTCATCTCCTCTAGTTCTCCAGTCTAAAGTGTACTGTAGTCTAATGTCCACCAACCCTATTCATCTCCTCTAGTTCTCCAGTCTACAGTGTACTGTAGTCTATTGTCCACCAACCCTATTCATCTCCTCTAGTTCTCCAGACTAACGTGTACTGTAGTCTAATGTCCACCAACCCTATTCATCTCCTCTAGTTCTCCAGTCTAACGTGTACTGTAGTCTAATGTCCACCAACCCTATTCATCTCCTCTAGTTCTCCAGTCTACAGTGTACTGTAGTCTATTGTCCACCAACCCTATTCATCTCCTCTAGTTCTCCAGACTAACGTGTACTGTAGTCTAATGTCCACCAACCCTATTCATCTCCTCTAGTTCTCCAGTCTAACGTGTACTGTAGTCTAATGTCCACCAACCCTATTCATCTCCTCTAGTTCTCCAGTCTAAAGTGTACTGTAGTCTAATGTCCACCAACCCTATTCATCTCCTCTAGTTCTCCAGAATAACGTGTACTGTAGTCTAATGTCCACCAACCCTATTCATCTCCTCTAGTTCTCCAGTCTAAAGTGTACTGTAGTCTATTGTCCACCAACCCTATTCATCTCCTCCTGTTCTCCATGTCTAACGTGTACTGTAGTCTAATGTCCACCAACCCTATTCATCTCCTCTAGTTCTCCAGTCTAAAGTGTACTGTAGTCTAATGTCCACCAACCCTATTCATCTCCTCTAGTTCTCCAGACTAAAGTGTACTGTAGTCTAATGTCCACCAACCCTATTCATCTCCTCTAGTTCTCCAGTCTAAAGTGTACTGTAGTCTAATGTCCACCAATCCTATTCATCTCCTCTAGTTCTCCAGTCTAAAGTGTACTGTAGTCTAATGTCCACCAACCCTATTCATCTCCTCTAGTTCTCCAGTCTAAAGTGTACTGTAGTCTAATGTCCACCAATCCTATTCATCTCCTCTAGTTCTCCAGTCTAACGTGTACTGTAGTCTAATGTCCACCAACCCTATTCATCTCCTCTAGTTCTCCAGTCTAAAGTGTACTGTAGTCTAATGTCCACCAACCCTATTCATCTCCTCTAGTTCTCCAGTCTAAAGTGTACTGTAGTCTAATGTCCACCAATCCTATTCATCTCCTCTAGTTCTCCAGTCTAAAGTGTACTGTAGTCTAATGTCCACCAACCCTATTCATCTCCTCTAGTTCTCCAGAATAACGTGTACTGTAGTCTAATGTCCACCAACCCTATTCATCTCCTCTAGTTCTCCAGTCTAAAGTGTACTGTAGTCTATTGTCCACCAACCCTATTCATCTCCTCCTGTTCTCCATGTCTAACGTGTACTGTAGTCTAATGTCCACCAACCCTATTCATCTCCTCTAGTTCTCCAGTCTAAAGTGTACTGTAGTCTAATGTCCACCAACCCTATTCATCTCCTCTAGTTCTCCAGACTAAAGTGTACTGTAGTCTAATGTCCACCAACCCTATTCATCTCCTCTAGTTCTCCAGTCTAAAGTGTACTGTAGTCTAATGTCCACCAATCCTATTCATCTCCTCTAGTTCTCCAGTCTAAAGTGTACTGTAGTCTAATGTCCACCAACCCTATTCATCTCCTCTAGTTCTCCAGTCTAAAGTGTACTGTAGTCTAATGTCCACCAATCCTATTCATCTCCTCTAGTTCTCCAGTCTAACGTGTACTGTAGTCTAATGTCCACCAACCCTATTCATCTCCTCTAGTTCTCCAGTCTAAAGTGTACTGTAGTCTAATGTCCACCAACCCTATTCATCTCCTCTAGTTCTCCAGTCTAAAGTGTACTGTAGTCTAATGTCCACCAATCCTATTCATCTCCTCTAGTTCTCCAGTCTAAAGTGTACTGTAGTCTAATGTCCACCAACCCTATTCATCTCCTCTAGTTCTCCAGTCTAAAGTGTACTGTAGTCTAATGTCCACCAACCCTATTCATCTCCTCTAGTTCTCCAGAATAACGTGTACTGTAGTCTAATGTCCACCAACCCTATTCATCTCCTCTAGTTCTCCAGTCTAAAGTGTACTGTAGTCTATTGTCCACCAACCCTATTCATCTCCTCCTGTTCTCCATGTCTAACGTGTACTGTAGTCTAATGTCCACCAACCCTATTCATCTCCTCTAGTTCTCCATGTCTAACGTGTACTGTAGTCTAATGTCCACCAACCCTATTCATCTCCTCTAGTTCTCCAGTCTAAAGTGTACTGTAGTCTAATGTCCACCAACCCTATTCATCTCCACTAGTTCTCCAGACTAACATGTACTATAGTCTAATGTTGGGTTCTCCGCTCATCTCCTTTCCTCTTCTCTCCTCAGTCAATCAATTGTATTTGTATTTATTTTTACATCAGCATATGCCACAACGTGCTTATAGAGAAACCCAGCATTAATCCCCCAATCAGCAAGCAATGTAGATGTAGAAGCATGGTGGTTAGGAAAAACTCCCCAGAAAGGTAGGAACCGAGGAAGAAACCTAGAGAGGAACCAGGCTCTGAGGGGTGGCCAGTCCCCTTCTGGCTGTACCGGGTGGAGATTATAAGAGTACATGGCCATGAAGACCAGATCGTTCTTCAAGATGTTTATAGATGACCAGGAGGGTCAAATGTTCATTATAGAGGCTGCAACAGCTCAGCACCTCAGGAGTAAATGTCAGTTGGGTTTTCATAGCAAAGCATTCAGAGACAGAGAGACAGAGAGGTAGAGAGACAGAGAGGTAGAGAGACAGAGAGGTAGAGAGACAGAGAGGTAGAAAGACCGAGAGGTAGAGAGACCGAGAGGTAGAGAGACCGAGAGGAAGAGAGACCGAGAGGAAGAGAGACAGAGGTAGAGAGACCGAGAGGTAGAGAGACCGAGAGGAAGAGAGACCGAGAGGAAGAGAGACAGAGGTAGAGAGACCGAGAGGTAGAGAGGTAGAAAGACCGAGAGGTAGAGAAACCGAGAGGTAGAGAGACAGAGAGGTAGAGAGGTAGAGAGGTACAGAGGTAGAGAGGTACAGAGGTAGAGAGGTAGAGAAACCGAGAGGTAGAGAAACCGAGAGGTAGAGAGACCGAGAGGTAGAGAGGGAGAGACTAATGTGTATGGTAGTCTAATGCCTTGTTCTCTCCTCTCCTCTCCTCTCCTCTCCTCTCCTCTCCTCTCCTCTCCTCTCCTCTCCTCTCCTCTCTTCTCTTCTCTTCTCTTCTCTTCTCCTCTCCTCTCCTCTCCTCTCCTCTCCTCTCCTCTCCTCTCCTCTCCTCTCCCCTCCTCTCTTCTCTTCTCTTCTCTTCTCTCTTCTCCTCTCCTCTCCTCTCCTCTCCGTCTCTAGTCTAATGTCTACTGGCCCAACATCCATTCTATTAACCTGACGCTAGTCAACGTAAGTCGAGACGACAACGGCTTCCTGCTCACCTGCATAGCAGAGAACCTAGTGGGAATGACCAACGCTTCCATCCAGCTGGCTGTACAGTGTAGGTTTCAATCCACGTGTGTGTGTGTTCCAATGGTTATCATTCCCAACTGAACAGTGTAGGTTTCAATCCACTGGTGTATATATGTGCATGCGAACAACTATTCCCTATATAGTGTACTACTAATGACCAGGACACATCCTCCCTATTCCCTATATAGTGTACTACTAATGACCAGGACACATCCTCCGTATTCCCTATATAGTGTACTACTAATGACCAGGACACATCCTCCCTATTCCCTATATAGTGTACTACTAATGACCAGGACACATCCTCCCTATTCCCTATATAGTGCACTACTAATGACCAGGACACATCCTCCCTATTCCCTATATAGTGTACTACTAATGACCAGGACACATCCTCCCTATTCCCTATATAGTGCACTACTAATGACCAGGACCCAATGGCTATATATTCCCTTTATAGTGCACCACTAATGCCCGGGCCACATAGAGCACAAAACAATCTAGATACGATATGTGATATGTAGTTGTCCCACCTAGCTATCATGTGATATGTGGTTGTCCCACCTAGCTATCATGTGATATGTGGTTGTCCCACCTAGCTATCATGTGATATGTGGTTGTCCCACCTAGCTATCATGTTATATGTGGTTGTCCCCCTAGCTAACATGTGATATGTGGTTGTCCCACCTAGCTATCATATGATATGTGGTTGTCCCCCTAGCTATCATGTGATATGTGGTTGTCCCACCTAGCTATCATGTGATATGTGGTTGTCCCACCTAGCTATCATGTGACTGTGATATGTGGTTGTCCCACCTAGCTATCATGTGATATGTGGTTGTCCACCTAGCTATCATGTGATATGTGGTTGTCCCACCTAGCTATCATGTGATATGTGGTTGTCCCCCTAGCTATCATGTGACAGTTATATGTGGTTGTCCCCCTATCTATCATGTGACTGTGATATGTGGTTGTCCACCTAGCTATCATGTGATATGTGGTTGTCCCACCTAGCTATCATGTGATATGTGGTTGTCCACCTAGCTATCATGTGAATGTGATATGTGGTTGTCCCCCTAGCTATCATGTGACTGTGATATGTGGTTGTCCCCCTAGCTATCATGTGACTGTGATATGTGGTTGTCCCCCTAGCTATCATGTGATATGTGGTTGTCCACCTAGCTATCATGTGAATGTGATATGTGGTTGTCCCCCTAGCTATCATGTAATATGTGGTTGTCCCACCTAGCTATCATGTGACTGTGATATGTGGTTGTCCACCTAGCTATAATATGATATGTGATTGTCCACCTAGCTATCATGTGATATGTGGTTGTCCCACCTAGCTATAATATGATATGTGATTGTCCACCTAGCTATCATGTGATATGTGGTTGTCCCACCTAGCTATCATGTGATATGTGGTTGTCCACCTAGCTATCATGTGATATGTGGTTGGCCACCTAGCTATCATGTGACTGTGATATGTGGTTGTCCCACCTAGCTATCATGTGATATGTGGTTGTACACCTAGCTATCATGTGATATGTGGTTGTCCCCCTAGCTATCATGTGACTGTGATATGTGGTTGTCCCCCTAGCTATCATGTGACTGTGATATGCGGTTGTCCCCCTAGCTATCATGTGACTGTGATATGTGGTTGTCCCACCTAGCTATCATGTGATATGTGGTTGTCCCCCTAGCTATCATGTGACTGTGATATGTGGTTGTCCCCCTAGCTATCATGTGATATGTGGTTGTCCCCCTAGCTATCATGTGACTGTGATATGTGGTTGTCCCACCTAGCTATCATGTGATATGTGGTTGTCCACCTAGCTATCATGTGATATGTGGTTGTCCCCCTAGCTATCATGTGACTGTGATATGTGGTTGTCCACCTAGCTATCATATGATATGTGATTGTCCACCTAGCTATCATGTGATATGTGGTTGTCCACCCAGCTATCATGTGACTGTGATATGTGGTTGTCCACCTAGCTATCATATGATATGTGATTGTCCACCTAGCTATCATGTGATATGTGGTTGTCCCCCTAGCTATCATGTGACTGTGATATGTGGTTGTCCACCTAGCTATAATATGATATGTGGTTGTCCCACCTAGCTATCATGTGATATGTGGTTGTCCACCTAGCTATCATGTGATATGTGGTTGTCCCCCTAGCTATCATGTGACTGTGATATGTGGTTGTCCACCTAGCTATCATGTGACTGTGATATGTGGTTGTCCCACATAGCTATCATGTGATATGCGGTTGTCCCCCTAGCTATCATGTGACTGTGATATGTGGTTGTCCCACATAGCTATCATGTGATATGCGGTTGTCCCCCTAGCTATCATGTGACTGTGATATGTGGTTGTCCCACATAGCTATCATGTGATATGCGGTTGTCCCCCTAGCTATCATGTGACTGTGATATGTGGTTGTCCCACATAGCTATCATGTGATATGCGGTTGTCCCCCTAGCTATCATGTGACTGTGATATGTGGTTGTCCCACATAGCTATCATGTGATATGTGGTTGTCCCCCTAGCTATCATGTGACTGTGATATGTGGTTGTCCCACATAGCTATCATGTGATATGCGGTTGTCCCCCTAGCTATCATGTGACTGTGATATGTGGTTGTCCCACCTAGCTATCATGTGATATGTGGTTGTCCCCCTAGCTATCATGTGACTGTGATATGTGGTTGTCCACCTAGCTATCATGTGATATGTGGTTGTCCCCCTAGCTATCATGTGACTGTGATATGTGGTTGTCCCACCTAGCTATCATGTGATATGTGGTTGTCCACCTAGCTATCATGTGATATGTGGTTGTCCCCCTAGCTATCATGTGACTGTGATATGTGGTTGTCCCCCTAGCTATCATGTGATATGTGGTTGTCCACCTAGCTATCATGTGACTGTGATATGTGGTTGTCCCCCTAGCTATCATGTGATATGTGGTTGTCCACCTAGCTATTTTGTGATATGTGGTTGTCCCCCTAGCTATCATGTGACTGTGATATGTGGTTGTCCCCCTAGCTATCATGTGATATGTGGTTGTCCACCTAGCTATCATGTGACTGTGATATGTGGTTGTCCCCCTAGCTATCATGTGATATGTGGTTGTCCACCTAGCTATCATGTGATATGTGGTTGTCCACCTAGCTATCATGTGATATGTGGTTGTCCACCTAGCTATTTTGTGATATGTGGTTGTCCCCCTAGCTATCATGTGATATGTGGTTGTCCACCTAGCTATCTTGTGATATGTGGTTGTCCCACCTAGCTATCATGTGATATGTGGTTGTCCCACCTAGCTATCATGTGATATGTGGTTGTCCCACCTAGCTATCATGTGATATGTGGTTGTCCCCCTAGCTATCATGTGACTGTGATATGTGGTTGTCCACCTAGCTATCATGTGATATGTGGTTGTCCCCCTAGCTATCATGTGATATGTGGTTGTCCCCCTAGCTATCATGTGACTGTGATATGTGGTTGTCCCACCTAGCTATCATGTGATATGTGGTTGTCCCCCTAGCTATCATGTGACTGTGATATGTGGTTGTCCACCTAGCTATCATGTGATATGTGGTCGTCCACCTAGCTATCATATGATATGTGGTTGTCCACCTAGCTATCATGTGATATGTGGTTGTCCCCCTAGCTATCATGTGACTGTGATATGTGGTTGTCCACCTAGCTATCATGTGATATGTGGTTGTCCACCTAGCTATCATATGATATGTGATTGTCCACCTAGCTATCATGTGATATGTGGTTGTCCACCTAGCTATCATGTGATATGTGGTTGTCCACCTAGCTATCATGTGATATGTGGTTGTCCACCTAGCTATCATGTGATATGTGGTTGTCCACCTAGCTATCATGTGATATGTGGTTGTCCACCTAGCTATCATATGATATGTGATTGTCCACCTAGCTATCATGTGATATGTGGTTGTCCACCTAGCTATCATATGATATGTGATTGTCCACCTAGCTATCATGTGATATGTGGTTGTCCACCTAGCTATCATATGATATGTGATTGTCCACCTAGCTATCATGTGATATGTGGTTGTCCACCTAGCTATCATGTGATATGTGGTTGTCCACCTAGCTATCATATGATATGTGGTTGTCCACCTAGCTATCATGTGATATGTGGTTGTCCACCTAGCTATCATATGATATGTGATTGTCCACCTAGCTATCATGTGATTATGTGGTAGTCCACCTAGCTATCATTGTCACGTAGAGTAGGCCAGAAGGCTAAACTGGATAACCTAACCTCTATCAAAATAAAAAGATGGCGGAACCGCAAAAGTTCTTCTGTGCAAAGGTGTTTATTTACAAGTGATTCCGGAACAAAAAACAACAGTACATTTACATTTAAGTCATTTGGCAGACGCTCTTATCCAGAGCGACTTACAAATTGGCCATCAACGTCTACCTTATGGGACAGCTTAAAAACAATGCTGCCCCATCCACAGCTCAATCAAAACTGCCTCTTCATGACTGAAAGAGAGGCTCCTTTTGTAGGGCTAGCCCCTCCCCTCAGAACAATTAACCCTAATTAATTAATCAATTAACAATACAAACCTACATTTTCCATGAACTAAACATACTAAAGGATATACATTGCAACACGGTTTTAAACAATATCACAACATTACATCACTACTGACAATATCTTTCAATATGCTTTAATGAGCCATTTGGGACAGGCACTATAAAGCCAACCCAATTCCCTTAGCTCGGGTCCTTTTCCAGCATACCCGGAAGCTACAGAGAAGGAGAGAGAGGAACAGAACAAACAAACAATGCGCTCATCCACAACATTGATAAGTATAATAATTATTGTATCTCTCAAATATGAACATTGACAAGTGTGAAATGCATGCACCAAGACAGAAGTTAATTTGTGTGTCGACCCACATTGATAACTTATCTTATAATGGCGCAGGGAGGAGTGATGAATATGTGTGTGCGTTAAAGAACCAAATGCTGCCCGCGGCCAGTGACGGACTTCTACGTCACAATCATGTTATATGTGGTTGTCCACCTAGCTATCATGTGATATGTGGTTGTCCCACCTAGCTATCATGTGATATGTGGTTGTCCACCTAGCTATCATGTGATATGTGGTTGTCCACCTAGCTATCATATGATATGTGGTTGTCCACCTAGCTATCATGTGATATGTGGTTGTCCACCTAGCTATCATATGATATGTGATTGTCCACCTAGCTATCATGTGATTATGTGGTAGTCCACCTAGCTATCATTGTCACGTAGAGTAGGCCAGAAGGCTAAACTGGATAACCTAACCTCTATCAAAATAAAAAGATGGCGGAACCGCAAAAGTTCTTCTGTGCAAAGGTGTTTATTTACAAGTGATTCCGGAACAAAAAACAACAGTACATTTACATTTAAGTCATTTGGCAGACGCTCTTATCCAGAGCGACTTACAAATTGGCCATCAACGTCTACCTTATGGGACAGCTTAAAAACAATGCTGCCCCATCCACAGCTCAATCAAAACTGCCTCTTCATGACTGAAAGAGAGGCTCCTTTTGTAGGGCTAGCCCCTCCCCTCAGAACAATTAACCCTAATTAATTAATCAATTAACAATACAAACCTACATTTTCCATGAACTAAACATACTAAAGGATATACATTGCAACACGGTTTTAAACAATATCACAACATTACATCACTACTGACAATATCTTTCAATATGCTTTAATGAGCCATTTGGGACAGGCACTATAAAGCCAACCCAATTCCCTTAGCTCGGGTCCTTTTCCAGCATACCCGGAAGCTACAGAGAAGGAGAGAGAGGAACAGAACAAACAAACAATGCGCTCATCCACAACATTGATAAGTATAATAATTATTGTATCTCTCAAATATGAACATTGACAAGTGTGAAATGCATGCACCAAGACAGAAGTTAATTTGTGTGTCGACCCACATTGATAACTTATCTTATAATGGCGCAGGGAGGAGTGATGAATATGTGTGTGCGTTAAAGAACCAAATGCTGCCCGCGGCCAGTGACGGACTTCTACGTCACAATCATGTTATATGTGGTTGTCCACCTAGCTATCATGTGATATGTGGTTGTCCCACCTAGCTATCATGTGATATGTGGTTGTCCACCTAGCTATCTGTGAAATGTGGTTGTCCACCTAGCTATCATGTGATATGTGGTTGTCCCCCTAGCTATCATGTGATATGTGGTTGTCCCACCTAGCTATCATGTGATATGTGGTTGTCCACCTAGCTATCTGTGAAATGTGGTTGTCCACCTAGCTATCATGTGATATGTGGTTGTCCCACATAGCTATCATGTGATATGTGGTTGTCCCACATAGCTATCATGTGATATGTGGTTGTCCCACCTAGCTATCATGTGATATGTGGTTGTCCACATAGCTATCATGTGATATGTGGTTGTCCACCTAGCTATCTGTGAAATGTGGTTGTCCACCTAGCTATCATGTGATATGTGGTTGTCCCACCTAGCTATCATGTGATATGTGGTTGTCCCACCTAGCTATCATGTGATATGTGGTTGTCCCACCTAGCTATCATATGATATGTGGTTGTCCACCTAGCTATCATGTGACTGTGATATGTTGTTGTCCCACCTAGCTATCATGTAACTGTGATATGTGGTTGTCCTACCTAGCTATCATGTGATATGTGGTTGTCCACCTAGCTATCATGTGATATGTGGTTGTCCACCTAGCTATCATGTGATATGTGGTTGTCCCACCTAGCTATCATGTGATATGTGGTTGTCCCACCTAGCTATCATGTGATATGTGGTTGTCCACCTAGCTATCATGTGATATGTGGTTGTCCCACCTAGCTATCATGTGATATGTGGTTGTCCTACCTAGCTATCTTGTGATATGTGGTTGTCATACCTAGCTATCTTGTGATATGTGGTTGTCCCACCCAGCTATCATGTGATATGTGGTTGTCCCACCCAGCTATCATGTGATATGAGGTTGTCCACCTAGCTATTATGTGATATGTGGTTGTCCCACCTGGGATCCAAGATGGCGGTGCAGTATGACATGTATCTGTCTTTGTCTTATCCCATGTAAATAGCCGTTATCCATCTAATCTCACTATCTGTCTACGAACTGTATATATATTGTCCTGCAACTGACTAGCTACTAGTCTTTATTAGCCACGGCTAGCTGTCCTCTAGCCAGATAACTAGCTACTAGCCTTTTTTAACCACGGCTAGCGGTCCTCTAGCCAGCTAACTAGCTACTAGTCTTCATTAGCCACGGCTAGCTGTCCTCTAGCCAGATACCTAGCTACTAGTCTTTTTTAACCACGGCTAGCGGTCCTCTAGCCTGCTAACTAGCTATTAGTCTTTATTAGCCACGGCTAGCTGTCTTCTAGCCAGTAAACTAGCTACTAGTCTTTATTAGCCACGGCTAGTGGTCATCTAGCCAGATAACTAGCTGCTAGTCTTTATTAGCCACGGCTAGCGGTCCTCTAGCCAGCTACTAGTCTATTAAGTGGTTTAATCATATCAGTGTTGAATCATATCAGTGGTTAATCATATCACTGTTTAATCATAACAGTGTTTTAATCATGTCAGTGTTTAATCATCCCAGTGTTTAAATCATTAATGTTTTGCATTGTGAAATCTAGCTTGTGGAATTGGCCAACCATTAATTAAAGTTAGAAGACACCATTGTGTGTCAAAATCGTCACAGTTTCCTCTGTCCTCAGTTTCCCCTTAAAGTTCCACCAGTCATCATGAAACTGGCCGAGCCATGCTGTGTCAAAACCTTCACAGTTTCCTCTGCTCCCCTTCCAGTTCCACCAGTCATCCTGAAACTGGCCGAGCCATGCTGTGTCAAAACCTTCACAGTTTCCTCTGCTCCCCTTCCAGTTCCACCAGTCATCCTGAAACTGGCCGAGCCATGCTGTGTCAAAACCTTCACAGTTTCCTCTGCTCTCCTTCCAGTTCCACCAGTCATCCTGAAACTGTCCGAGCCATGCTGTGTCAAAACCTTCAGTTTCCTCTGCTCCCCTTCCAGTTCCACCAGTCATCCTGAAACTGTCCGAGCCATGCTGTGTCAAAACCTTCAGTTTCCTCTGCTCCCCTTCCAGTTCCACCAGTCATCCTGAAACTGTCCGAGCCTGAGCGGCGCCATGACACCTGCATAGAGTTCACAGTGAGAGGCTATCCCTACCCGACGCTGCGATGGTACCACAAACAGGTGTGATTTTATTCCTTTTTATTAATTTCTAATATGTAAAGCAGCATGTACATATTCTGGTCTTAGAGACCACAAGAGGTGCAGGTTTTAGTTTTTACCCCAGAACTACACAGCTCACTGAAACAATCAACGGCTTGATGCTGAGTTAGTTATATCAATCAGGCGACTAATGCTTGGGGAAAACCCAAAACAGCCACCCCTTGGGGTTCCCCCAGAATCAGGATTCAGAACCACTGATGTCAAGAGTCTGGGTCTTTTGAAAAGGACAAAAAAATGAAACCGTATTCTAATCATGATTGTACACAGAGAGAGATCCTGCAGAGTGAATACATCAGAACAGAGATGGATTTCTACCGGGACTATCTGGAGGGATGTCTGACTTTTCTCAACCCAACACACTACGATAATGGAAACTACACGCTGCAGGCCTCCAACTCCCTGGGGACCGTCACCAAGACCGTCTACGGACACTTCCTCACGGCTCCGCCCTTTGACCCTGACCCTGACGGTAACCACAACATTTTCTTAGACAGGGACACATCGTACAGCAAAAGCTATAGATCTCAGAACAGTGAGAAAGGATGCATTGCAGCAGATTTAGCTATAAAAGCTCATTTGGATGATTCACATCACTCAGAGCTTCTCTAGTGGTAGAAGACAGTCTGACCCCATTGGGATGATTCACATCACTCAGAGCTTCTCTAGTGGTAGAAGACAGTCTGACCCCATTGGGATGATTCACATCACTCAGAGCTTCTCTAGTGGTAGAAGACAGTCTGACCCCATTGGGATGATTCACATCACTCAGAGCTTCTCTAGTGGTAGAAGACAGTCTGACCCCATTGGGATTATTCACATCACTCAGAGCTTCTCTAGTGGTAGAAGACAGTCTGACCCCATTGGGATTATTCACATCACTCAGAGCTTCTCTAGTGGTAGAAGACAGTCTGACCCCATTGGGATGATTCACATCACTCAGAGCTTCTCTAGTGGTAGAAGACAGTCTGACCCCATTGGGATTATTCACATCACTCAGAGCTTCTCTAGTGGTAGAAGACAGTCTGACCCCATTGGGATTATTCACATCACTCAGAGCTTCTCTAGTGGTAGAAGACAGTCTGACCCCATTGGGATTATTCACATCACTCAGAGCTTCTCTAGTGGTAGAAGACAGTCTGACCCCATTGGGATGATTCACATCACTCAGAGCTTCTCTAGTGGTAGAAGACAGTCTGACCCCATTGGGATTATTCACATCACTCAGAGCTTTTCTAGTGGTAGAAGACAGTCTGACCCCATTGGGATGATTCACATCACTCAGAGCTTCTCTAGTGGTAGAAGACAGTCTGACCCCATTGGGATGATTCACATCACTCAGAGCTTCTTAGTGGTAGAAGACAGTCTGACCCCATTGGGATGATTCACATCACTCAGAGCTTCTCTAGTGGTAGAAGACAGTCTGACCCCATTGGGATGATTCACATCACTCAGAGCTTCTCTAGTGGTAGAAGACAGTCTGACCCCATTGGGATGATTCACATCACTCAGAGCTTCTCTAGTGGTAGAAGACAGTCTGACCCCATTGGGATGATTCACATCACTCAGAGCTTCTCTAGTGGTAGAAGACAGTCTGACCCCTGAGAATTGGTGGCGTTTTAACGTGATGAATGTTAGCAGAATATCCCTCTCCACTCATGCATTCATTTCACATCACCACTTTTTCATCTATTTTTCAGAAATTGTGAACTACGGTAAGTGTTTTGATTTACTAGTGTTATTCTATTATTATGTTGTTGATGTTAGTTCTGTATTGTGAAGTTACGGCGCGCTGCTCAGTTTTGAGACAGCTTCTAATGGAGCCGCAGGGGGTCAGGAAGCAGGAGTCAGGAGTCAGGAAGCAGGAAGCAGGAGTCAGGAGTCAGGAAGCAGGAAGCAGAAGTCAGGAGTCAGGAAGCAGGAGTCAGGAAGAAGGAGTCAGGAAGCAGGAGTCAGGAAGAAGGAGTCAGGAAGCAGGAGTCAGGAAGCAGGAGTCAGGAAGCAGGAGTCAGGAAGCAGGAGTCAGGAAGCAGGAGTCAGGAAGCAGGAGTCAGGAAGCAGGAGTCAGGAAGAAGGAGTCAGGAAGCAGGAAGCAGGAGTCAGGAAGCAGGAAGCAGGATGCAGGAGTCAGGAAGCAGGAAGCAGGAGTCAGGAAGCAGGATGCAGGAGTCAGGAAGCAGGAAGCAGGAGTCAGGAAGAAGGTGTCAGGAAGCAGGTGTCAGGAAGAAGGAGTCAGGAAGCAGGAGTCAGGAAGCAGGAAGCAGGAGTCAGGAAGCAGGAAGTCAGGAAGTCAGGAAGCAGGAGGAAGCAGAGTCAGGAAGAAGGAGTCAGGAAGCAGGAGTCAGGAAGCAGGTGTCAGGAAGCAAGGAGTCAGGAAGCAGGAAGGAAGCAGGAGTCAGGAAGCAGGAGTCAGGAAGTCAGGAGTCAGCAGGAGTCAGGAAGCAGGAGTCAGGAAGCAGGAGTCAGGAAGCAGGAGTCAGGAAGCAGGAGTCAGGAAGCAGGAAGTCAGGAAGCAGGAAGAAGGAGTCAGGAAGGAAGCAGGAGTCCAGGAGTCAGGAGGAGTCAGGAAGCAGGAGTCAGGAAGCAGGAGTCAGGAAGCAGGAGTCAGGAAGCAGGAGTCAGGAAGCAGGAGTCAGGAAGCAGGAGTCAGGAAGCAGGAGTCAGGAAGCAGGAAGCAAGTCCAGAAGAAGAGTCAGGAAGCAGGAGTCAGGAAGAAGGGAGTCAGGAAGCAGGAAGCAAGTCAGGAAGAAGGAAGCAGGAGTCAGGAAGCAGGAGTCAGGAAGCAGGAAGCAGGAGTCAGGAAGAAGGAGTCAGGAAGCAGATGTCAGGAAGCAGGAGTCAGGAAGAAGGAGTCAGGAAGCAGGTGTCAGGAAGCAGGTGTCAGGAAGCAGGAGTCAGGAAGCAGGAGTCAGGAAGCAGGAGTCAGGAGTCAGGAGTCAGGAGTCAAGGGTCAGGAAGCAGGAAGCAGGTGTCAGGAAGAAGGACTCAGGAAGCAGGAGTCAGGAAGCAGGAAGCAGGAGTCAGGAAGCAGGAGTCAGGAAGAGGTGTCAGGAAGGAGTCAGGAAGCAGGAAGCAGGAGTCAGGAAGCAGGAAGCAGGAGTCAGGAAGCAGGGAAGCAGGAGTCAGGAAGTAGGAAGCAGGAGTCAGGAAGCAGGAAGCAGGAGTCAGGAAGCAGGTGTCAGGAAGCAGGTGTCAGGGAAGAAGGAAGTCAGGAAGCAGGAGTCAGAAGAGGAAGCAGGAGTCAGAAGCAGTCAGGAGTCAGGAGTCAGGAAGCAGGAGTCAGGAAGCAGGAAGAAGGAGTCAGGAAGCAGGAGTCAGGAAGCAGGAGTCAGGAAGCAGGAGTCAGGAAGCAGGAGTCAGGAAGCAGAGTCAGGAAGCAGGAGTCAGGAAGCAGGAGTCAGGAAGCAGGTGTCAGGAAGAAGGAGTCAGGAAGCAGGAAGCAGGAGTCAGGAAGCAGGAAGCAGGAGTCAGGAAGCAGGAAGCAGGAGTCAGGAAGCAGGAAGCAGGAGTCAGGAAGCAGGAAGCAGGAGTCAGGAAGCAGGTGTCAGGAAGCAGGTGTCAGGAAGAAGGAAGAAGGAGTCAGGAAGCAGGAAGCAGGAGTCAGGAAGCAGGAGTCAGGAAGTCCCAGGAAGCAGGAGTCAGGAAGCAGGTGTCAAGGAAGCAGGAGTCAGAAGAGTCAGGAAGCAGGTGTCAGGAAGCAGGAAGAAGGAGTCAGGAAGCAGGAGTCAGGAAGCAGGGAGTCAGGAAGAAGCAGGAGTCAGGAGTCAGCAGGAGTCAGGAAGCAGGAGTCAGGAAGCAGGAGTCAGGGAAGCAGGAGTCAGGAAGCAGGTGTCAGGAAGCAGGAGTCAGGAAGCAGGAGTCAGGATGCAGGAGTCAGGAAGAAGGAGGTCAGGAAGAAGGAGTCAGGAAGCAGGAAGAAGGAGTCAGGAAGCAGGAAGCAGGAGTCAGGGAAGCAGGAGTCAGCAGGAGTCAGGAAGCAGGTGTCAGGAAGCAGGTGTCAGGAAGCAGGAAGAGATGCAGGGAGTCAGGAAGCAGGAAGCAGGAGTCAGAAGCAGGGCAGTGTCAGGTCAGGAAGAAGGAGTCAGGGAAGCAGGAGCAGGAAGTCAGGAAGCAGGAGTCAGGAAGCAGGAGTCAGGAAGCAGGAGTCAGGAAGAAGGAGTCAGGAAGAAGGAGTCAGGAAGCAGGAGTCAGGAAGCAGGAGTCAGGAAGCAGGAGTCAGGAAGCAGGAGTCAGGAAGCAGGAGTCAGGAAGCAGGAGTCAGGAAGCAGGGGAGCAAGCAGGAGTCAGGAAGCAGGAGTCAGGGAAGAAGGAGTCAGGGAAGCAGGAGTCAGGAAGAAGGAGTCAGGAAGCAGGAGTCAGGAAGAAGGAGTCAGGAAGCAGGAGTCAGGGGCAAGCAGGAGTCAGGAAGCAGGAGTCAGGAAGCAGGAGTCAGAAGGAGTCAGGAAGCAGGAGTCAGGAAGAAGGAGTCAGGAAGCAGGAGTCAGGAAGCAGGAGTCAGGGAAGAAGGAGTCAGGAAGAAGGAGAAGGGGAGTCAGGAAGCAGGAGTCAGGAAGCAGGGAGTCAGGAAGCAGGAGTCAGGAAGGAGGAGTCAGGAAGCAGGTCTTGTCAGGAAGCAGGAGTCAGGAAGCAGGAGTCATGGAAGCAGGAGTCAGGAAGCAGGTGTCAGGAAGCAGGAGTCAGGAAGAAGGAAGCAGAGTCAGGAGTCAGGAAGCAGGAGTCAGGAAGCAGGTGTCAGGAAGAAGGAGTCAGGAAGCAGGTGTCAGGAAGAAGGAGTCAGGAAGCAGGAGTCAGGAAGCAGGAGTCAGGAAGCAGGGAGTCAGGAAACAGGAGTCAGGAAGCAGGAAGTCAGGGAAGCTAGGAGTCAGGAAGAAGGGTGTCAGGAAGAAGGAGCTCAGGAAGTCAGGAAGAAGGAGTCAGGAGTCAGGAAGCAGGTCAGGAGTCAGGAAGAAGGAGTCAGGAAGCAGGAGTCAGGAAGCAGGTCAGGAAGAAGGAGTCAGGAAGCAGGAGTCAGGAAGGAAGGAGTCAGGAAGCAGGAAGCAGGAAGGAAGTCAGGAAGGAGTCAGGAAGAAGGAGTCAGGAACAGGAAGGGAGTCAGGAAGCAGGAGTCAGGAAGTCAGGAAGGAGTCAGGAAGCAGGAGTCAGGAAGCAGGAGTCAGGAAGCAGGGAGTCAGGAAGCAGGAGTCAGGAAGCAGGAGT
>NW_027008606.1:0-53277 GCF_036934945.1 Oncorhynchus masou masou
AACGTGCCTATATAGACATGGGTACATATTAGGTGCCCATGTCTGTGTGTCATTGTTCATGTGGCCAGAACACAGTTCCAGACTGGTTCCCTAGGAGACAGTGATGATGTAATAACCCGTGTCAGATGACCAACTGCACCACCCTGGCTGACTGTTGCAGCCAAACCAGAACCATCAAGACAGTAGCAGCCACACCAGAACCATCCAGACAGTAGCAGCCATACCAGAACCATCCAGACAGTAGCAGCCACACCAGAACCATCCAGACAGTAGCAGCCAAACCAGAACCATCCAGACAGTAGCAGCCACACCAGAACCATCCAGACAGTAGCAGCCAAACCAGAACCATCCAGACAGTAGCAGCCACACCAGAACCATCATGACAGTAGCAGCATAACCAGAACTATCCAGACAGTAGCAGCCAAACCAGAACCATCCAGACAGTAGCAGCCAAACCAGAACCATCCAGACAGTAGCAGCCACACCAGAACCATCCAGACAGTAGCAGCCAAACCAGAACCATCCAGACAGTAGCAGCCACACCAGAACCATCCAGACAGTAGCAGCCGAACCAGAACCATCCAGACAGTAGCAGCCGAACCAGAACCATCCAGACAGTAGCAGCCACACCAGAACTATCCAGACAGTAGCAGCCAAACCAGAACCATCCAGACCAGAACCATCCAGACAGTAGCAGCCACACCAGAACCATCCAGACCAGAACTATCCAGACAGTAGCAGCCAAACCAGAACCATCCAGACAGTAGCAGCCACACCAGAACCATCCAGACAGTAGCAGCCACACCAGAACCATCCAGACAGTAGCAGCCACACCAGAACTATCCAGACAGTAGCAGCCACACCAGAACTATCCAGACAGTAGCAGCCACACCAGAACCATCCAGACCAGAACTATCCAGACAGTAGCAGCCAAACCAGAACCATCCAGACAGTAGCAGCCACACCAGAACCATCCAGACAGTAGCAGCCACACCAGAACTATCCAGACAGTAGCAGCCACACCAGAACTATCCAGACAGTAGCAGCCAAACCAGAACCATCCAGACAAGAACTATCCAGACAGTAGCAGCCACACCAGAACCATCCAGACAGTAGCAGCCACACCAGAACCATCCAGACAGTAGCAGCCAAACCAGAACCATCCAGACAGTAGCAGCCACACCAGAACCATCCAGACAGTAGCAGCCAAACCAGAACCATCCAGACAGTAGCAGCCAAACCAGAACCATCCAGACAGTAGCAGCCACACCAGAACCATCCAGACAGTAGCAGCCAAACCAGAACCATCCAGACAGTAGCAGCCACACCAGAACTATCCAGACAGTAGCAGCCACACCAGAACCATCCAGACAGTAGCAGCCACACCAGAACCATCCAGACAGTAGCAGCCATACCAGAACCATCCAGACAGTAGCAGCCACACCAGAACCATCCAGACAGTAGCAGCCAAACCAGAACCATCCAGACAGTAGCAGCCACACCAGAACCATCCAGACAGTAGCAGCCACACCAGAACCATCATGACAGTAGCAGCATAACCAGAACTATCCAGACAGTAGCAGCCAAACCAGAACCATCCAGACAGTAGCAGCCAAACCAGAACCATCCAGACAGTAGCAGCCACACCAGAACCATCCAGACAGTAGCAGCCAAACCAGAACCATCCAGACAGTAGCAGCCACACCAGAACCATCCAGACAGTAGCAGCCGAACCAGAACCATCCAGACAGTAGCAGCCGAACCAGAACCATCCAGACAGTAGCAGCCGAACCAGAACCATCCAGACAGTAGCAGCCACACCAGAACTATCCAGACAGTAGCAGCCAAACCAGAACCATCCAGACCAGAACTATCCAGACAGTAGCAGCCACACCAGAACCATCCAGACCAGAACTATCCAGACAGTAGCAGCCAAACCAGAACCATCCAGACAGTAGCAGCCACACCAGAACCATCCAGACAGTAGCAGCCACACCAGAACTATCCAGACAGTAGCAGCCACACCAGAACTATCCAGACAGTAGCAGCCAAACCAGAACCATCCAGACAAGAACTATCCAGACAGTAGCAGCCACACCAGAACCATCCAGACAGTAGCAGCCACACCAGAACCATTCAGACAGTAGCAGCCAAACCAGAACCATCCAGACAGTAGCAGCCACACCAGAACCATCCAGACAGTAGCAGCCACACCAGAACCATCCAGACAGTAGCAGCCACACCAGAACTATCCAGACAGTAGCAGCCACACCAGAACTATCCAAACAGTAGCAGCCAAACCAGAACCATCCAGACAAGAACTATCCAGACAGTAGCAGCCACACCAGAACCATCCAGACAGTAGCAGCCACACCAGAACCATCCAGACAGTAGCAGCCACACCAGAACCATCCAGACAGTAGCAGCCGAACCAGAACCATCCAGACAGTAGCAGCCGAACCAGAACCATCCAGACAGTAGCAGCCGAACCAGAACCATCCAGACAGTAGCAGCCACACCAGAACCATCCAGACAGTAGCAGCCAAACCAGAACCATCCAGACAGTAGCAGCCACACCAGAACCATCCAGACAGTAGCAGCCAAACCAGAACCATCCAGACAGTAGCAGCCACACCAGAACCATCCAGACAGTAGCCAACCAGAACCATCCAGACAGTAGCAGCCGAACCAGAACCATCCAGACAGTAGCAGCCGAACCAGAACCATCCAGACAGTAGCAGCCAAACCAGAACCGTCCAGACAGTAGCAGCCAAACCAGAACCATCCAGACAGTAGCAGCCAAACCAGAACCATCCAGACAGTAGCAGCCAAACCAGAACCATCCAGACCAGAACTATCCAGACAGTAGCAGCCACACCAGAAGCATCCAGACAGTAGCAGCCACACCAGAACCATCCAGACAGTAGCAGCCAAACCAGAACCATCCAGACAGTAGCAGCCAAACCAGAACCATCCAGACAGTAGCAGCCAAACCAGAACCATCCAGACAGTAGCAGCCAAACCAGAACCATCCAGACAGTAGCAGCCGACTAGAACCATCCAGACAGTAGCAGCCACACCAGAACTATCCAGACAGTAGCAGCCAAACCAGAACCATCCAGACCAGAACTATCCAGACAGTAGCAGCCACACCAGAACCATCCAGACCAGAACTATCCAGACAGTAGCAGCCAAACCAGAACCATCCAGACAGTAGCAGCCACACCAGAACCATCCAGACAGTAGCAGCCACACCAGAACTATCCAGACAGTAGCAGCCACACCAGAACTATCCAGACAGTAGCAGCCAAACCAGAACCATCCAGACAAGAACTATCCAGACAGTAGCAGCCACACCAGAACCATCCAGACCAGAACTATCCAGACAGTAGCAGCCAAACCAGAACCATCCAGACAGTAGCAGCCAAACCAGAACCGTCCAGACAGTAGCAGCCAAAACCAGAACCATCCAGACAGTAGCAGCCAAACCAGAACCATCCAGACAGTAGCAGCCAAACCAGAACCATCCAGACCAGAACTATCCAGACAGTAGCAGCCACACCAGAAGCATCCAGACAGTAGCAGCCACACCAGAACCATCCAGACAGTAGCAGCCAAACCAGAACCATCCAGACAGTAGCAGCCAAACCAGAACCATCCAGACAGTAGCAGCCAAACCAGAACCATCCAGACAGTAGCAGCCAAACCAGAACCACCCAGACAGTAGCAGCCGAACTAGAACCATCCAGACAGTAGCAGCCACACCAGAACTATCCAGACAGTAGCAGCCAAACCAGAACCATCCAGACCAGAACTATCCAGACAGTAGCAGCCACACCAGAACCATCCAGACCAGAACTATCCAGACAGTAGCAGCCAAACCAGAACCATCCAGACAGTAGCAGCCACACCAGAACCATCCAGACAGTAGCAGCCACACCAGAACTATCCAGACAGTAGCAGCCACACCAGAACTATCCAGACAGTAGCAGCCAAACCAGAACCATCCAGACCAGAACTATCCAGACAGTAGCAGCCACACCAGAACCATCCAGACCAGAACCGTCCAGACAGTAGCAGCCAAACCAGAACCATCCAGACAGTAGCAGCCAAACCAGAACCATCCAGACAGTAGCAGCCAAACCAGAACCATCCAGACCAGAACTATCCAGACAGTAGCAGCCACACCAGAAGCATCCAGACAGTAGCAGCCACACCAGAACCATCCAGACAGTAGCAGCCAAACCAGAACCATCCAGACAGTAGCAGCCAAACCAGAACCATCCAGACAGTAGCAGCCGAACTAGAACCATCAGACAGTAGCAGCCACACCAGAACTATCCAGACAGTAGCAGCCAAACCAGAACCATCCAGACCAGAACTATCCAGACAGTAGCAGCCACACCAGAACCATCCAGACCAGAACTATCCAGACAGTAGCAGCCAAACCAGAACCATCCAGACAGTAGCAGCCACACCAGAACCATCCAGACAGTAGCAGCCACACCAGAACCATCCAGACAGTAGCAGCCACACCAGAACTATCCAGACAGTAGCAGCCACACCAGAACTATCCAGACAGTAGCAGCCAAACCAGAACCATCCAGACAAGAACTATCCAGACAGTAGCAGCCACACCAGAACCATCCAGACAGTAGCAGCCACACCAGAACCATCCAGACAGTAGCAGCCAAACCAGAACCATCCAGACAGTAGCAGCCACACCAGAACCATCCAGACAGTAGCAGCCACACCAGAACCATTCAGACAGTAGCAGCCACACCAGAACCATCCAGACAGTAGCAGCCACACCAGAACTATCCAGACAGTAGCAGCCACACCAGAACTATCCAAACAGTAGCAGCCAAACCAGAACCATCCAGACAAGAACCATCCAGACAGTAGCAGCCACACCAGAACCATCCAGACAGTAGCAGCCACACCAGAACCATCCAGACAGTAGCAGCCAAACCAGAACCATCCAGACAGTAGCAGCCACACCAGAACCATCCAGACAGCAGCAGCCACACCAGAACCATCCAGACAGTAGCAGCCAAACCAGAACCATCCAGACAGTAGCAGCCAAACCAGAACCGTCCAGACAGTAGCAGCCAAACCAGAACCATCCAGACAGTAGCAGCCAAACCAGAACCATCCAGACAGTAGCAGCCAAACCAGAACCATCCAGACCAGAACTATCCAGACAGTAGCAGCCACACCAGAAGCATCCAGACAGTAGCAGCCACACCAGAACTATCCAGACAGTAGCAGCCACACCAGAACTATCCAGACAGTAGCAGCCAAACCAGAACCATCCAGACAAGAACTATCCAGACAGTAGCAGCCACACCAGAACCATCCAGACAGTAGCAGCCACACCAGAACCATTCAGACAGTAGCAGCCAAACCAGAACCATCCAGACAGTAGCAGCCACACCAGAACCATCCAGACAGTAGCAGCCACACCAGAACCATCCAGACAGTAGCAGCCACACCAGAACTATCCAGACAGTAGCAGCCACACCAGAACTATCCAAACAGTAGCAGCCAACCAGAACCATCCAGACAAGAACTATCCAGACAGTAGCAGCCACACCAGAACCATCCAGACAGTAGCAGCCACACCAGAACCATCCAGACAGTAGCAGCCACACCAGAACCATCCAGACAGTAGCAGTCAACCAGAACCATCCAGACAGTAGCAGCCGAACCAGAACCATCCAGACAGTAGCAGCCGAACCAGAACCATCCAGACAGTAGCAGCCACACCAGAACCATCCAGACAGTAGCAGCCAAACCAGAACCATCCAGACAGTAGCAGCCACACCAGAACCATCCAGACAGTAGCAGCCAAACCAGAACCATCCAGACAGTAGCAGCCACACCAGAACCATCCAGACAGTAGCAGAACCAGAACCATCCAGACAGTAGCAGCCGAACCAGAACCATCCAGACAGTAGCAGCCGAACCAGAACCATCCAGACAGTAGCAGCCAAACCAGAACCATCCAGACAGTAGCAGCCAAACCAGAACCATCCAGACAGTAGCAGCCAAACCAGAACCATCCAGACAGTAGCAGCCAAACCAGAACCATCCAGACCCATCCAGACAGTAGCAGCCAAACCAGAAGCATCCAGACAGTAGCAGCCAACACCAGAACCATCCAGACAGTAGCCAAACCAGAACCATCCAGACAGTAGCAGCCAAACCAGAACCATCCAGACAGTAGCAGCCAAACCAGAACCATCCAGACAGTAGCAGCAGAACCATCCAGACCAGCCGAACTAGAACCATCCAGACAGTAGCAGAACTATCCAGACAGTAGCAGCCACACCAGAACCATCCAGACCAGAACCATCCAGACAGTAGCAGCCAAACCAGAACCATCCAGACAGTAGCAGCCACACCAGAACCATCCAGACAGTAGCAGCCACACCAGAACTATCCAGACAGTAGCAGCCACACCAGAACTATCCAGACAGTAGCAGCCAAACCAGAACCATCCAGACAAGAACTATCCAGACAGTAGCAGCCACACCAGAACCATCCAGACCAGAACTATCCAGACAGTAGCAGCCAAACCAGAACCATCCAGACAGTAGCAGCCAAACCAGAACCGTCCAGACAGTAGCAGCCAAACCAGAACCATCCAGACAGTAGCAGCCAAACCAGAACCATCCAGACAGTAGCAGCCAAACCAGAACCATCCAGACCAGAACTATCCAGACAGTAGCAGACCAGAAGCATCCAGACAGCCACACCAGAACCATCCAGACAGTAGCAGCCAAACCAGAACCATCCAGACAGTAGCAGCCAAACCAGAACCATCCAGACAGTAGCAGCCAAACCAGAACCATCCAGACAGTAGCAGCCAAACCAGAACCATCCAGACAGTAGCAGCAAACTAGAACCATCCAGACAGTAGCAGCCACACCAGAACTATCCAGACAGTAGCAGCCAAACCAGAACCATCCAGACCAGAACTATCCAGACAGTAGCAGCCACACCAGAACCATCCAGACCAGAACTATCCAGACAGTAGCAGCCAAACCAGAACCATCCAGACAGTAGCAGCCACACCAGAACCATCCAGACAGTAGCAGCCACACCAGAACTATCCAGACAGTAGCAGCCACACCAGAACTATCCAGACAGTAGCAGCCAAACCAGAACCATCCAGACAAGAACTATCCAGACAGTAGCAGCCACACCAGAACCATCCAGACAGTAGCAGCCACACCAGAACCATCCAGACAGTAGCAGCCAAACCAGAACCATCCAGACAGTAGCAGCCAAACCAGAACCATCCAGACAGTAGCAGCCAAACCAGAACCATCCAGACAGTAGCAGCCAAACCAGAACCATCCAGACAGTAGCAGCCGAACTAGAACCATCCAGACAGTAGCAGCCACACCAGAACTATCCAGACAGTAGCAGCCAAACCAGAACCATCCAGACCAGAACTATCCAGACAGTAGCAGCCACACCAGAACCATCCAGACCAGAACTATCCAGACAGTAGCAGCCAAACCAGAACCATCCAGACAGTAGCAGCCACACCAGAACCATCCAGACAGTAGCAGCCACACCAGAACCATCCAGACAGTAGCAGCCACACCAGAACTATCCAGACAGTAGCAGCCACACCAGAACTATCCAGACAGTAGCAGCCAAACCAGAACCATCCAGACAAGAACTATCCAGACAGTAGCAGCCACACCAGAACCATCCAGACAGTAGCAGCCACACCAGAACCATCCAGACAGTAGCAGCCAAACCAGAACCATCCAGACAGTAGCAGCCACACCAGAACCATCCAGACAGTAGCAGCCACACCAGAACCATTCAGACAGTAGCAGCCACACCAGAACCATCCAGACAGTAGCAGCCACACCAGAACTATCCAGACAGTAGCAGCCACACCAGAACTATCCAAACAGTAGCAGCCAAACCAGAACCATCCAGACAAGAACTATCCAGACAGTAGCAGCCACACCAGAACCATCCAGACAGTAGCAGCCACACCAGAACCATCCAGACAGTAGCAGCCAAACCAGAACCATCCAGACAGTAGCAGCCACACCAGAACCATCCAGACAGCAGCAGCCACACCAGAACCATCCAGACAGTAGCAGCCAAACCAGAACCATCCAGACAGTAGCAGCCAAACCAGAACCGTCCAGACAGTAGCAGCCAAACCAGAACCATCCAGACAGTAGCAGCCAAACCAGAACCATCCAGACAGTAGCAGCCAAACCAGAACCATCCAGACCAGAACTATCCAGACAGTAGCAGCCACACCAGAAGCATCCAGACAGTAGCAGCCACACCAGAACCATCCAGACAGTAGCAGCCAAACCAGAACCATCCAGACAGTAGCAGCCAAACCAGAACCATCCAGACAGTAGCAGCCAAACCAGAACCATCCAGACAGTAGCAGCCAAACCAGAACCATCCAGACAGTAGCAGCCGAACCAGAACCATCCAGACAGTAGCAGCCACACCAGAACTATCCAGACAGTAGCAGCCAAACCAGAACCATCCAGACCAGAACTATCCAGACAGTAGCAGCCACACCAGAACCATCCAGACCAGAACTATCCAGACAGTAGCAGCCAAACCAGAACCATCCAGACAGTAGCAGCCACACCAGAACCATCCAGACAGTAGCAGCCACACCAGAACTATCCAGACAGTAGCAGCCACACCAGAACTATCCAGACAGTAGCAGCCAAACCAGAACCATCCAGACAAGAACTATCCAGACAGTAGCAGCCACACCAGAACCATCCAGACAGTAGCAGCCACACCAGAACCATCCAGACAGTAGCAGCCAAACCAGAACCATCCAGACAGTAGCAGCCACACCAGAACCATCCAGACAGTAGCAGCCACACCAGAACCATCCAGACAGTAGCAGCCACACCAGAAATATCCAGACAGTAGCAGCCACACCAGAACTATCCAGACAGTAGCAGCCAAACCAGACCACAGACAAGAACTATCCAGACAGTAGCAGCCACACCAGAACCATCCAGACAGTAGCAGCCACACCAGAACCATCCAGACAGTAGCAGCCAAACCAGAACCATCCAGACAGCAGCAGCCACACCAGAACCATCCAGACAGTAGCAGCCAAACCAGAACCATCCAGACAGTAGCAGCCAAACCAGAACCGTCCAGACAGTAGCAGCCAAACCAGAACCGTCCAGACAGTAGCAGCCAAACCAGAACCATCCAGACAGTAGCAGCCAAACCAGAACCATCCAGACCAGAACTATCCAGACAGTAGCAGCCACACCAGAACCATCCAGACAGTAGCAGCCACACCAGAACCATCCAGACAGTAGCAGCCAAACCAGAACCATCCAGACAGTAGCAGCCAAACCAGAACCATCCAGACAGTAGCAGCCAAACCAGAACCATCCAGACAGTAGCAGCCAAACCAGAACCATCCAGACAGTAGCAGCCGAACCAGAACCATCCAGACAGTAGCAGCCACACCAGAACTATCCAGACAGTAGCAGCCAAACCAGACCAGAACTATCCAGACAGTAGCAGCCACACCAGAACCATCCAGACCAGAACTATCCAGACAGTAGCAGCCAAACCAGAACCATCCAGAAAGTAGCAGTCACACCAGAACCATCCAGACAGTAGCAGCCACACCAGAACCATCCAGACAGTAGCAGCCACACCAGAACTATCCAGACAGTAGCAGCCACACCAGAACCATCCAGACAGTAGCAGCCACACCAGAACCATCCAGACATAGCAGCCACACCAGAACCATCCAGACAGTAGCAGCCACACCAGAACCATCCAGACAGTAGCAGCCAAACCAGAACCATCCAGACAGTAGCAGCCACACCAGAACCATCCAGACAGTAGCAGCCACACCAGAACCATCCAGACAGTAGCAGCCACACCAGAAATATCCAGACAGTAGCAGCCACACCAGAACTATCCAGACAGTAGCAGCCAAACCAGAACCATCCAGACAAGAACTATCCAGACAGTAGCAGCCACACCAGAACCATCCAGACAGTAGCAGCCACACCAGAACCATCCAGACAGTAGCAGCCAAACCAGAACCATCCAGACAGTAGCAGCCACACCAGAACCATCCAGACAGCAGCAGCCACACCAGAACCATCCAGACAGTAGCAGCCAAACCAGAACCATCCAGACAGTAGCAGCCAAACCAGAACCGTCCAGACAGTAGCAGCCACACCAGAACCATCCAGACAGTAGCAGCCAAACCAGAACCATCCAGACAGTAGCAGCCAAACCAGAACCATCCAGACCAGAACTATCCAGACAGTAGCAGCCACACCAGAACCATCCAGACAGTAGCAGCCACACCAGAACCATCCAGACAGTAGCAGCCAAACCAGAACCATCCAGACAGTAGCAGCCAAACCAGAACCATCCAGACAGTAGCAGCCAAACCAGAACCATCCAGACAGTAGCAGCCAAACCAGAACCATCCAGACAGTAGCAGCCGAACTAGAACCATCCAGACAGTAGCAGCCACACCAGAACTATCCAGACAGTAGCAGCCAAACCAGAACCATCCAGACCAGAACTATCCAGACAGTAGCAGCCACACCAGAACCATCCAGACCAGAACTATCCAGACAGTAGCAGCCAAACCAGAACCATCCAGACAGTAGCAGCCACACCAGAACCATCCAGACAGTAGCAGCCACACCAGAACCATCCAGACAGTAGCAGCCACACCAGAACTATCCAGACAGTAGCAGCCACACCAGAACTATCCAGACAGTAGCAGCCAAACCAGAACCATCCAGACAAGAACTATCCAGACAGTAGCAGCCACACCAGAACCATCCAGACAGTAGCAGCCACACCAGAACCATCCAGACAGTAGCAGCCAAACCAGAACCATCCAGACAGTAGCAGCCACACCAGAACCATCCAGACAGTAGCAGC
Source organism: Oncorhynchus masou masou (assembly GCF_036934945.1). Lineage (NCBI taxonomy): Eukaryota > Metazoa > Chordata > Actinopteri > Salmoniformes > Salmonidae > Oncorhynchus > Oncorhynchus masou. Next base: position 10,957 of record NW_027008606.1, read on the forward strand.
CACACCAGAACCATCCAGACAGTAGCAGCCACACCAGAAATATCCAGACAGTAGCAGCCACACCAGAACTATCCAGACAGTAGCAGCCAAACCAGAACCATCCAGACAAGAACTATCCAGACAGTAGCAGCCACACCAGAACCATCCAGACAGTAGCAGCCACACCAGAACCATCCAGACAGTAGCAGCCAAACCAGAACCATCCAGACAGCAGCAGCCACACCAGAACCATCCAGACAGTAGCAGCCAAACCAGAACCATCCAGACAGTAGCAGCCAAACCAGAACCGTCCAGACAGTAGCAGCCAAACCAGAACCGTCCAGACAGTAGCAGCCAAACCAGAACCATCCAGACAGTAGCAGCCAAACCAGAACCATCCAGACCAGAACTATCCAGACAGTAGCAGCCACACCAGAACCATCCAGACAGTAGCAGCCACACCAGAACCATCCAGACAGTAGCAGCCAAACCAGAACCATCCAGACAGTAGCAGCCAAACCAGAACCATCCAGACAGTAGCAGCCAAACCAGAACCATCCAGACAGTAGCAGCCAAACCAGAACCATCCAGACAGTAGCAGCCAAACCAGAACCATCCAGACAGTAGCAGCCACACCAGAACTATCCAGACAGTAGCAGCCAAACCAGACCAGAACTATCCAGACAGTAGCAGCCACACCAGAACCATCCAGACCAGAACTATCCAGACAGTAGCAGCCAAACCAGAACCATCCAGAAAGTAGCAGTCACACCAGAACCATCCAGACAGTAGCAGCCACACCAGAACCATCCAGACAGTAGCAGCCACACCAGAACTATCCAGACAGTAGCAGCCACACCAGAACCATCCAGACAGTAGCAGCCACACCAGAACCATCCAGACATAGCAGCCACACCAGAACCATCCAGACAGTAGCAGCCACACCAGAACCATCCAGACAGTAGCAGCCAAACCAGAACCATCCAGACAGTAGCAGCCACACCAGAACCATCCAGACAGTAGCAGCCACACCAGAACCATCCAGACAGTAGCAGCCAAACCAGAACCGTCCAGACAGTAGCAGCCAAACCAGAACCATCCAGACAGTAGCAGCCAAACCAGAACCATCCAGACAGTAGCAGCCAAACCAGAACCATCCAGACAGTAGCAGCCAAACCAGAACCATCCAGACCAGAACTATCCAGACAGTAGCAGCCACACCAGAACCATCCAGACAGTAGCAGCCACACCAGAACCATCCAGACCAGAACTATCCAGACAGTAGCAGCCACACCAGAACCATCCAGACAGTAGCAGCCAAACCAGAACCATCCAGACAGTAGCAGCCAAACCAGAACCATCCAGACCAGAACTATCCAGACAGTAGCAGCCACACCAGAACCATCCAGACAGTAGCAGCCACACCAGAACCATCCAGACCAGACCAGAACCATCCAGACCAGAACTATCCAGACAGTAGCAGCCACACCAGAACCATCCAGACAGTAGCAGCCAAACCAGAACCATCCAGACAGTAGCAGCCACACCAGAACCATCCAGACAGTAGCAGCCAAACCAGAACCATCCAGACAGTAGCAGCCACACCAGAACCATCCAGACAGTAGCAGCCAAACCAGAACCATCCAGACAGTAGCAGCCACACCAGAACCATCCTGACAGTAGCAGCCAAACCAGAACTATCCAGACAGTAGCAGCCAAATCAGAACCATCCAGACCAGAACTATCCAGACAGTAGCAGCCAAACCAGAACCATCCAGACAGTAGCAGCCAAACCAGAACCATCCAGACAGTAGCAGCCACACCAGAACCATCCTGACAGTAGCAGCATAACCAGAACTATCCAGACAGTAGCAGCCAAACCAGAACCATCCAGACAGTAGCAGCCAAACCAGAACTATCCAGACAGTAGCAGCCACACCAGAACTATCCAAACAGTAGCAGCCAAACCAGAACCATCCAGACAAGAACTATCCAGACAGTAGCAGCCACACCAGAACCATCCAGACAGTAGCAGCCAAACCAGAACCATCCAGACAGTAGCAGCCACACCAGAACCATCCAGACAGTAGCAGCCAAACCAGAACCATCCAGACAGTAGCAGCCACACCAGAACCATCCTGACAGTAGCAGCATAACCAGAACTATCCAGACAGTAGCAGCCAAACCAGAACCATCCAGACAGTAGCAGCCAAACCAGAACTATCCAGACAGTAGCAGCCACACCAGAACTATCCAAACAGTAGCAGCCAAACCAGAACCATCCAGACAAGAACTATCCAGACAGTAGCAGCCACACCAGAACCATCCAGACAGTAGCAGCCACACCAGAACCATCCAGACAGTAGCAGCCAAACCAGAACCATCCAGACAGTAGCAGCCACACCAGAACCATCCAGACAGCAGCAGCCACACCAGAACCATCCAGACAGTAGCAGCCAAACCAGAACCATCCAGACAGTAGCAGCCAAACCAGAACCGTCCAGACAGTAGCAGCCAAACCAGAACCATCCAGACAGTAGCAGCCAAACCAGAACCATCCAGACAGTAGCAGCCAAACCAGAACCATCCAGACCAGAACTATCCAGACAGTAGCAGCCACACCAGAACCATCCAGACAGTAGCAGCCACACCAGAACCATCCAGACAGTAGCAGCCAAACCAGAACCATCCAGACAGTAGCAGCCAAACCAGAACCATCCAGACAGTAGCAGCCAAACCAGAACCATCCAGACAGTAGCAGCCAAACCAGAACCATCCAGACAGTAGCAGCCGAACCAGAACCATCCAGACAGTAGCAGCCACACCAGAACTATCCAGACAGTAGCAGCCAAACCAGAACCATCCAGACCAGAACTATCCAGACAGTAGCAGCCACACCAGAACCATCCAGACCAGAACTATCCAGACAGTAGCAGCCAAACCAGAACCATCCAGACAGTAGCAGCCACACCAGAACCATCCAGACAGTAGCAGCCACACCAGAACCATCCAGACAGTAGCAGCCACACCAGAACTATCCAGACAGTAGCAGCCACACCAGAACTATCCAGACAGTAGCAGCCACACCAGAACCATCCAGACAAGAACTATCCAGACAGTAGCAGCCACACCAGAACCATCCAGACAGTAGCAGCCACACCAGAACCATCCAGACAGTAGCAGCCAAACCAGAACCATCCAGACAGTAGCAGCCACACCAGAACCATCCAGACAGTAGCAGCCACACCAGAACCATCCAGACAGTAGCAGCCACACCAGAAATATCCAGACAGTAGCAGCCACACCAGAACTATCCAGACAGTAGCAGCCAAACCAGAACCATCCAGACAAGAACTATCCAGACAGTAGCAGCCACACCAGAACCATCCAGACAGTAGCAGCCACACCAGAACCATCCAGACAGTAGCAGCCAAACCAGAACCATCCAGACAGTAGCAGCCACACCAGAACCATCCAGACAGCAGCAGCCACACCAGAACCATCCAGACAGTAGCAGCCAAACCAGAACCATCCAGACAGTAGCAGCCAAACCAGAACCGTCCAGACAGTAGCAGCCAAACCAGAACCGTCCAGACAGTAGCAGCCAAACCAGAACCATCCAGACAGTAGCAGCCAAACCAGAACCATCCAGACCAGAACTATCCAGACAGTAGCAGCCACACCAGAACCATCCAGACAGTAGCAGCCACACCAGAACCATCCAGACAGTAGCAGCCAAACCAGAACCATCCAGACAGTAGCAGCCAAACCAGAACCATCCAGACAGTAGCAGCCAAACCAGAACCATCCAGACAGTAGCAGCCAAACCAGAACCATCCAGACAGTAGCAGCCGAACCAGAACCATCCAGACAGTAGCAGCCACACCAGAACTATCCAGACAGTAGCAGCCAAACCAGACCAGAACTATCCAGACAGTAGCAGCCACACCAGAACCATCCAGACCAGAACTATCCAGACAGTAGCAGCCAAACCAGAACCATCCAGACAGTAGCAGTCACACCAGAACCATCCAGACAGTAGCAGCCACACCAGAACCATCCAGACAGTAGCAGCCACACCAGAACTATCCAGACAGTAGCAGCCACACCAGAACTATCCAGACAGTAGCAGCCACACCAGAACCATCCAGACAGTAGCAGCCACACCAGAACCATCCAGACATAGCAGCCACACCAGAACCATCCAGACAGTAGCAGCCACACCAGAACCATCCAGACAGTAGCAGCCAAACCAGAACCATCCAGACAGTAGCAGCCACACCAGAACCATCCAGACAGTAGCAGCCACACCAGAACCATCCAGACAGTAGCAGCCAAACCAGAACCGTCCAGACAGTAGCAGCCAAACCAGAACCGTCCAGACAGTAGCAGCCAAACCAGAACCATCCAGACAGTAGCAGCCAAACCAGAACCATCCAGACAGTAGCAGCCAAACCAGAACCATCCAGACCAGAACTATCCAGACAGTAGCAGCCACACCAGAACCATCCAGACAGTAGCAGCCACACCAGAACCATCCAGACCAGAACTATCCAGACAGTAGCAGCCACACCAGAACCATCCAGACAGTAGCAGCCAAACCAGAACCATCCAGACAGTAGCAGCCACACCAGAACCATCCAGACAGTAGCAGCCAAACCAGAACCATCCAGACAGTAGCAGCCACACCAGAACCATCCAGACAGTAGCAGCCAAACCAGAACCATCCAGACAGTAGCAGCCACACCAGAACCATCCTGACAGTAGCAGCCAAACCAGAACTATCCAGACAGTAGCAGCCAAATCAGAACCATCCAGACTAGAACTATCCAGACAGTAGCAGCCAAACCAGAACCATCCAGACAGTAGCAGCCACACCAGAACCATCCAGACAGTAGCAGCCACACCAGAACCATCCAGACAGTAGCAGCCAAACCGGAACTATTCAGACAGTAGCAGCCAAACCAGAACCATCCAGACAGTAGCAGCCACACCAGAACCATCCAGACAGTAGCAGCCAAACCAGAACCATCCAGACAGTAGCAGCCACACCAGAACCATCCTGACAGTAGCAGCATAACCAGAACTATCCAGACAGTAGCAGCCAAACCAGAACCATCCAGACAGTAGCAGCCAAACCAGAACTATCCAGACAGTAGCAGCCACACCAGAACTATCCAAACAGTAGCAGCCAAACCAGAACCATCCAGACAAGAACTATCCAGACAGTAGCAGCCACACCAGAACCATCCAGACAGTAGCAGCCACACCAGAACCATCCAGACAGTAGCAGCCAAACCAGAACCATCCAGACAGTAGCAGCCACACCAGAACCATCCAGACAGCAGCAGCCACACCAGAACCATCCAGACAGTAGCAGCCAAACCAGAACCGTCCAGACAGTAGCAGCCAAACCAGAACCATCCAGACAGTAGCAGCCAAACCAGAACCATCCAGACAGTAGCAGCCAAACCAGAACCATCCAGACCAGAACTATCCAGACAGTAGCAGCCACACCAGAACCATCCAGACAGTAGCAGCCACACCAGAACCATCCAGACAGTAGCAGCCAAACCAGAACCATCCAGACAGTAGCAGCCAAACCAGAACCATCCAGACAGTAGCAGCCAAACCAGAACCATCCAGACAGTAGCAGCCGAACCAGAACCATCCAGACAGTAGCAGCCACACCAGAACTATCCAGACAGTAGCAGCCAAACCAGAACCATCCAGACCAGAACTATCCAGACAGTAGCAGCCACACCAGAACCATCCAGACCAGAACTATCCAGACAGTAGCAGCCAAACCAGAACCATCCAGACAGTAGCAGCCACACCAGAACCATCCAGACAGTAGCAGCCACACCAGAACCATCCAGACAGTAGCAGCCACACCAGAACTATCCAGACAGTAGCAGCCACACCAGAACTATCCAGACAGTAGCAGCCAAACCAGAACCATCCAGACAAGAACTATCCAGACAGTAGCAGCCACACCAGAACCATCCAGACAGTAGCAGCCACACCAGAACCATCCAGACAGTAGCAGCCAAACCAGAACCATCCAGACAGTAGCAGCCACACCAGAACCATCCAGACAGTAGCAGCCACACCAGAACCATCCAGACAGTAGCAGCCACACCAGAACCATCCAGACAGTAGCAGCCACACCAGAACCATCCAGACAGTAGCAGCCACACCAGAACCATCCAGACAGTAGCAGCCACACCAGAACCATCCAGACAGTAGCAGCCACACCAGAACCATCCAGACAGCAGCAGCCACACCAGAACCATCCAGACAGTAGCAGCCACACCAGAACCATCCATACCAGAACTATCCAGACAGTAGCAGCCAAACCAGAACCATCCAGACAGTAGCAGCCACACCAGAACCATCCAGACAGTAGCAGCCACACCAGAACCATCCAGACAGTAGCAGCCACACCAGAACTATCCAGACAGTAGCAGCCACACCAGAACTATCCAGACAGTAGCAGCCAAACCAGAACCATCCAGACAAGAACTATCCAGACAGTAGCAGCCACACCAGAACCATCCAGACAGTAGCAGCCACACCAGAACCATCCAGACAGTAGCAGCCAAACCAGAACCATCCAGACAGTAGCAGCCACACCAGAACCATCCAGACAGTAGCAGCCACACCAGAACCATCCAGACAGTAGCAGCCACACCAGAAATATCCAGACAGTAGCAGCCACACCAGAACTATCCAGACAGTAGCAGCCAAACCAGAACCATCCAGACAAGAACTATCCAGACAGTAGCAGCCACACCAGAACCATCCAGACAGTAGCAGCCACACCAGAACCATCCAGACAGTAGCAGCCAAACCAGAACCATCCAGACAGTAGCAGCCACACCAGAACCATCCAGACAGCAGCAGCCACACCAGAACCATCCAGACAGCAGCAGCCAAACCAGAACCATCCAGACAGTAGCAGCCAAACCAGAACCGTCCAGACAGTAGCAGCCAAACCAGAACCGTCCAGACAGTAGCAGCCAAACCAGAACCATCCAGACAGTAGCAGCCAAACCAGAACCATCCAGACCAGAACTATCCAGACAGTAGCAGACACACCAGAACCATCCAGACAGTAGCAGCCACAACAGAACCATCCAGACAGTAGCAGCCAAACCAGAACCATCCAGACAGTAGCAGCCAAACCAGAACCATCCAGACAGTAGCAGCCAAACCAGAACCATCCAGACAGTAGCAGCCAAACCAGAACCATCCAGACAGTAGCAGCCGAACCAGAACTATCCAGACAGTAGCAGCCAAACCAGACCAGAACTATCCAGACAGTAGCAGCCACACCAGAACCATCCAGACCAGAACTATCCAGACAGTAGCAGCCAAACCAGAACCATCCAGACAGTAGCAGTCACACCAGAACCATCCAGACAGTAGCAGCCACACCAGAACCATCCAGACAGTAGCAGCCACACCAGAACTATCCAGACAGTAGCAGCCACACCAGAACCATCCAGACAGTAGCAGCCACACCAGAACCATCCAGACAGTAGCAGCCACACCAGAACCATCCAGACAGTAGCAGCCACACCAGAACCATCCAGACAGTAGCAGCCACACCAGAACCATCCAGACAGTAGCAGCCACACCAGAACCATCCAGACAGTAGCAGCCACACCAGAACCATCCAGACAGTAGCAGCCAAACCAGAACCGTCCAGACAGTAGCAGCCAAACCAGAACCGTCCAGACAGTAGCAGCCAAACCAGAACCATCCAGACAGTAGCAGCCAAACCAGAACCATCCAGACAGTAGCAGCCAAACCAGAACCATCCAGACCAGAACTATCCAGACAGTAGCAGCCACACCAGAACCATCCAGACAGTAGCAGCCACACCAGAACCATCCAGACCAGAACTATCCAGACAGTAGCAGCCACACCAGAACCATCCAGACAGTAGCAGCCAGACCAGAACCATCCAGACAGTAGCAGCCACACCAGAACCATCCAGACAGTAGCAGCCAAACCAGAACCATCCAGACAGTAGCAGCCACACCAGAACCATCCAGACAGTAGCAGCCAAACCAGAACCATCCAGACAGTAGCAGCCAAACCAGAACCATCCAGACAGTAGCAGCCACACCAGAACCATCCTGACAGTAGCAGCCAAACCAGAACCATCCAGACAGTAGCAGCCAAACCAGAACCATCCAGACCAGAACTATCCAGACAGTAGCAGCCACACCAGAACCATCCAGACAGTAGCAGCCAAACCAGAACTATCCAGACAGTAGCAGCCAAACCAGAACCATCCAGACCAGAACTATCCAGACAGTAGCAGCCACACCAGAACCATCCAGACAGTAGCAGCCACACCAGAACCATCCAGACCAGAACTATCCAGACAGTAGCAGCCACACCAGAACCATCCAGACAGTAGCAGCCACACCAGAACCATCCAGACAGTAGCAGCCAAACCAGAACTATTCAGACAGTAGCAGCCAAACCAGAACCATCCAGACAGTAGCAGCCACACCAGAACCATCCAGACAGTAGCAGCCAAACCAGAACCATCCAGACAGTAGCAGCCACACCAGAACCATCCTGACAGTAGCAGCATAACCAGAACTATCCAGACAGTAGCAGCCAAACCAGAACCATCCAGACAGTAGCAGCCAAACCAGAACCATCCAGACAGTAGCAGCCACACCAGAACCATCCAGACAGTAGCAGCCAAACCAGAACCATCCAGACAGTAGCAGCCACACCAGAACCATCCAGACAGTAGCAGCCGAACCAGAACCATCCAGACAGTAGCAGCCGAACCAGAACCATCCAGACAGTAGCAGCCGAACCAGAACCATCCAGACAGTAGCAGCCACACCAGAACTATCCAGACAGTAGCAGCCAAACCAGAACCATCCAGACCAGAACTATCCAGACAGTAGCAGCCACACCAGAACCATCCAGACCAGAACTATCCAGACAGTAGCAGCCAAACCAGAACCATCCAGACAGTAGCAGCCACACCAGAACCATCCAGACAGTAGCAGCCACACCAGAACCATCCAGACAGTAGCAGCCACACCAGAACTATCCAGACAGTAGCAGCCACACCAGAACTATCCAGACAGTAGCAGCCAAACCAGAACCATCCAGACAAGAACTATCCAGACAGTAGCAGCCACACCAGAACCATCCAGACAGTAGCAGCCACACCAGAACCATCCAGACAGTAGCAGCCACACCAGAACCATCCAGACAGTAGCAGCCAAACCAGAACCATCCAGACAGTAGCAGCCACACCAGAACCATCCAGACAGTAGCAGCCACACCAGAACCATCCAGACAGTAGCAGCCACACCAGAACCGTCCAGACAGTAGCAGCCAAACCAGAACCATCCAGACAGTAGCAGCCAAACCAGAACCATCCAGACAAGAACTATCCAGACAGTAGCAGCCACACCAGAACCATCCAGACAGTAGCAGCGACACCAGAACCATCCAGACAGTAGCAGCCAAACCAGAACCATCCAGACAGTAGCAGCCAAACCAGAACCATCCAGACAGTAGCAGCCAAACCAGAACCATCCAGACCAGAACTAACCAGACAGTAGCAGCCACACCAGAACCATCCAGACAGTAGCAGCCAAACCAGAAACAACCAGACAGAAGCATCCAAACCAGAACCATCCAGACAGTAGCAGCCAAACCAGAACCATCCAGACAGTAGCAGCCAAACCAGAACCATCCAGACAGTAGCAGCCGAACCAGAACCATCCAGACAGTAGCAGCCACACCAGAACTATCCAGACAGTAGCAGCCAAACCAGAACCATCCAGACCAGAACTATCCAGACAGTAGCAGCCACACCAGAACCATCCAGACCAGAACTATCCAGACAGTAGCAGCCAAACCAGAACCATCCAGACAGTAGCAGCCACACCAGAACCATCCAGACAGTAGCAGCCACACCAGAACCATCCAGACAGTAGCAGCCACACCAGAACTATCCAGACAGTAGCAGCCACACCAGAACTATCCAGACAGTAGCAGCCAAACCAGAACCATCCAGACAAGAACTATCCAGACAGTAGCAGCCACACCAGAACCATCCAGACAGTAGCAGCCACACCAGAACCATCCAGACAGTAGCAGCCAAACCAGAACCATCCAGACAGTAGCAGCCACACCAGAACCATCCAGACAGTAGCAGCCACACCAGAACCATCCAGACAGTAGCAGCCACACCAGAAATATCCAGACAGTAGCAGCCACACCAGAACTATCCAGACAGTAGCAGCCAAACCAGAACCATCCAGACAAGAACTATCCAGACAGTAGCAGCCACACCAGAACCATCCAGACAGTAGCAGCCACACCAGAACCATCCAGACAGTAGCAGCCAAACCAGAACCATCCAGACAGTAGCAGCCACACCAGAACCATCCAGACAGCAGCAGCCACACCAGAACCATCCAGACAGTAGCAGCCAAACCAGAACCATCCAGACAGTAGCAGCCAAACCAGAACCGTCCAGACAGTAGCAGCCAAACCAGAACAATCCAGACAGTAGCAGCCAACCCAGAACCATCCAGACAGTAGCAGCCAAACCAGAACCATCCAGACCAGAACTATCCAGACAGTAGCAGCCACATCAGAACCATCCAGACAGTAGCAGCCACACCAGAACCATCCAGACAGTAGCAGCCAAACCAGAACCATCCAGACAGTAGCAGCCAAACCAGAACCATCCAGACAGTAGCAGCCAAACCAGAACCATCCAGACAGTAGCAGCCAAACCAGAACCATCCAGACAGTAGCAGCCAAACCAGAACCATCCAGGCAGTAGCAGCCGAACCAGAACCATCCAGACAGTAGCAGCCACACCAGAACTATCCAGACAGTAGCAGCCAAACCAGACCAGAACTATCCAGACAGTAGCAGCCACACCAGAACCATCCAGACCAGAACTATCCAGACAGTAGCAGCCAAACCAGAACCATCCAGACAGTAGCAGTCACACCAGAACCATCCAGACAGTAGCAGCCACACCAGAACCATCCAGACAGTAGCAGCCACACCAGAACTATCCAGACAGTAGCAGCCACACCAGAACCATCCAGACAGTAGCAGCCACACCAGAACCATCCAGACAGTAGCAGCCACACCAGAACCATCCAGACAGTAGCAGCCAAACCAGAACCATCCAGACAGTAGCAGCCACACCAGAACCATCCAGACAGTAGCAGCCACACCAGAACCATCCAGACAGTAGCAGCCAAACCAGAACCATCCAGACAGTAGCAGCCAAACCAGAACCATCCAGACAGTAGCAGCCACACCAGAACCATCCAGACAGTAGCAGCCAAACCAGAACCATCCAGACAGTAGCAGCCGAACCAGAACCATCCAGACAGTAGCAGCCACACCAGAACTATCCAGACAGTAGCAGCCAAACCAGACCAGAACTATCCAGACAGTAGCAGCCACACCAGAACCATCCAGACCAGAACTATCCAGACAGTAGCAGCCAAACCAGAACCATCCAGACAGTAGCAGTCACACCAGAACCATCCAGACAGTAGCAGCCACACCAGAACCATCCAGACAGTAGCAGCCACACCAGAACTATCCAGACAGTAGCAGCCACACCAGAACCATCCAGACAGTAGCAGCCACACCAGAACCATCCAGACAGTAGCAGCCACACCAGAACCATCCAGACAGTAGCAGCCAAACCAGAACCATCCAGACAGTAGCAGCCACACCAGAACCATCCAGACAGTAGCAGCCACACCAGAACCATCCAGACAGTAGCAGCCAAACCAGAACCATCCAGACAGTAGCAGCCAAACCAGAACCGTCCAGACAGTAGCAGCCAAACCAGAACCATCCAGACAGTAGCAGCCAAACCAGAACCATCCAGACAGTAGCAGCCAAACCAGAACCATCCAGACCAGAACTATCCAGACAGTAGCAGCCACACCAGAACCATCCAGACAGTAGCAGCCACACCAGAACCATCCAGACCAGAATTATCCAGACAGTAGCAGCCACACCAGAACCATCCAGACAGTAGCAGCCAAACCAGAACCATCCAGACAGTAGCAGCCACACCAGAACCATCCAGACAGTAGCAGCCAAACCAGAACCATCCAGACAGTAGCAGCCACACCAGAACCATCCAGACAGTAGCAGCCAAACCAGAACCATCCAGACAGTAGCAGCCAAACCAGAACCATCCAGACAGTAGCAGCCACACCAGAACCATCCTGACAGTAGCAGCCAAACCAGAACCATCCAGACAGTAGCAGCCAAACCAGAACCATCCAGACCAGAACTATCCAGACAGTAGCAGCCACACCAGAACCATCCAGACAGTAGCAGCCAAACCAGAACTATCCAGACAGTAGCAGCCAAACCAGAACCATCCAGACCAGAACTATCCAGACAGTAGCAGCCAAACCAGAACCATCCAGACAGTAGCAGCCAAACCAGAACCATCCAGACAGTAGCAGCCACACCAGAACCATCCAGACAGTAGCAGCCAAACCAGAACTATTCAGACAGTAGCAGCCAAAGCAGAACCATCCAGACAGTAGCAGCCACACCAGAACCATCCAGACAGTAGCAGCCAAACCCGAACCATCCAGACCAGAACCATCCAGACAGTGGCAGCCAAACCAGAACCATCCAGACAGTAGCAGCCAAACCAGAACCATCCAGACCAGAACTATCCAGACAGTAGCAGCCAAACCAGAACCATCCAAACCAGAACTATCCAGACAGTAGCAGCCAAACCAGAACCTTCCAGACAGTAGCAGCCACACCAGAACCATCCAGACCAGAACTATCCAGACAGTAGCAGCCACACCAGAACCATCCAGACAGTAGCAGCCACACCAGAACCATCCAGACAGTAGCAGCCAAACCAGAACCATCCAGACAGTAGCAGCCAAACCAGAACCATCCAGACAGTAGCAGCCAAACCAGAACCATCCAGACCAGAACTATCCAGACAGTAGCAGCCACACCAGAACCATCCAGACAGTAGCAGCCACACCAGAACCATCCAGACCAGAATTATCCAGACAGTAGCAGCCACACCAGAACCATCCAGACAGTAGCAGCCAAACCAGAACCATCCAGACAGTAGCAGCCACACCAGAACCATCCAGACAGTAGCAGCCAAACCAGAACCATCCAGACAGTAGCAGCCACACCAGAACCATCCAGACAGTAGCAGCCAAACCAGAACCATCCAGACAGTAGCAGCCAAACCAGAACCATCCAGACAGTAGCAGCCACACCAGAACCATCCTGACAGTAGCAGCCAAACCAGAACCATCCAGACAGTAGCAGCCAAACCAGAACCATCCAGACCAGAACTATCCAGACAGTAGCAGCCACACCAGAACCATCCAGACAGTAGCAGCCAAACCAGAACTATCCAGACAGTAGCAGCCAAACCAGAACCATCCAGACCAGAACTATCCAGACAGTAGCAGCCAAACCAGAACCATCCAGACAGTAGCAGCCAAACCAGAACCATCCAGACAGTAGCAGCCACACCAGAACCATCCAGACAGTAGCAGCCAAACCAGAACTATTCAGACAGTAGCAGCCAAACCAGAACTATTCAGACAGTAGCAGCCAAACCAGAACTATCCAGACAGTAGCAGCCAAACCAGAACCATCCCGACCAGAACTATCCAGACAGTAGCAGCCAAAGCAGAACCATCCAGACAGTAGCAGCCAAAGCAGAACCATCCAGACAGTAGCAGCCACACCAGAACCATCCAGACAGTAGCAGCCAAACCCGAACCATCCAGACCAGAACCATCCAGACAGTGGCAGCCAAACCAGAACCATCCAGACAGTAGCAGCCAAACCAGAACCATCCAGACCAGAACTATCCAGACAGTAGCAGCCAAACCAGAACCATCCAGACCAGAACTATCCAGACAGTAGCAGCCAAACCAGAACCATCCAAACCAGAACTATCCAGACAGTAGCAGCCAAACCAGAACCTTCCAGACAGTAGCAGCCACACCAGAACCATCCAGACCAGAACTATCCAGACAGTAGCAGCCACACCAGAACCATCCAGACAGTAGCAGCCACACCAGAACCATCCAGACAGTAGCAGCCACACCAGAACCATCCAGACCAGAACTATCCAGACAGTAGCAGCCACACCAGAACCATCCAGACAGTAGCAGCCAAACCAGAACCATCCAGACAGTAGCAGCCAAACCAGAACCATCCAGACAGTAGCAGCCAAACCAGAACCATCCAGACAGTAGCAGCCAAACCAGAACCATCCAGACAGTAGCAGCCGAACCAGAACCATCCAGACAGTAGCAGCCGAACCAGAACCATCCAGACAGTAGCAGCCACACCAGAACTATCCAGACAGTAGCAGCCAAACCAGAACCATCCAGACCAGAACTATCCAGACAGTAGCAGCCACACCAGAACCATCCAGACCAGAACTATCCAGACAGTAGCAGCCAAACCAGAACCATCCAGACAGTAGCAGCCACACCAGAACCATCCAGACAGTAGCAGCCACACCAGAACCATCCAGACAGTAGCAGCCACACCAGAACTATCCAGACAGTAGCAGCCAAACCAGAACCATCCAGACCAGAACTATCCAGACAGTAGCAGCCACACCAGAACCATCCAGACAGTAGCAGCCACACCAGAACCATCCAGACAGTAGCAGCCACACCAGAACCATCCAGACAGTAGCAGCCACACCAGAACCATCCAGACAGTAGCAGCCAAACCAGAACCATCCAGACAGTAGCAGCCAAACCAGAACCATCCAGACAGTAGCAGCCACACCAGAACCATCCAGACAGTAGCAGCCACACCAGAACCATCCAGACAGTAGCAGCCAAACCAGAACCATCCAGACAGTAGCAGCCACACCAGAACCATCCTGACAGTAGCAGCCAAACCAGAACCATCCAGACAGTAGCAGCCAAACCAGAACCATCCAGACAGTAGCAGCCAAACCAGAACCATCCAGACCAGAACTATCCAGACAGTAGCAGCCACACCAGACCATCCAGACAGTAATATAATAAATAATAAATATATCCCATTTAGCAGACGCTTTTGTCCAAAGCGACTTACAAGTCGGCTGGGGCCACTACTTTTACATATGGGTGGCCCCAGCGGGAATCGAACCCACGACGCTTGGCGTTGCAAGCGCCATGCTCTACCGACTGAGCCACACAGGACCCCCACACAAGACAGTAGCAGCCAAACCAGAACTATCCAGACAGTAGCAGCCAAACCAGAACCATCCAGACCAGAACTATCCAGACAGTAGCAGCCAAACCAGAACCATCCAGACAGTAGCAGCCACACCAGAACCATCCAGACAGTAGCAGCCAAACCAGAACTATTCAGACAGTAGCAGCCAAACCAGAACTATTCAGACAGTAGCAGCCAAACCAGAACTATCCAGACAGTAGCAGCCAAACCAGAACCATCCCGACCAGAACTATCCAGACAGTAGCAGCCAAAGCAGAACCATCCAGACAGTAGCAGCCAAAGCAGAACCATCCAGACAGTAGCAGCCACACCAGAACCATCCAGACAGTAGCAGCCAAACCCGAACCATCCAGACCAGAACCATCCAGACAGTGGCAGCCAAACCAGAACCATCCAGACAGTAGCAGCCAAACCAGAACCATCCAGACCAGAACTATCCAGACAGTAGCAGCCAAACCAGAACCATCCAGACCAGAACTATCCAGACAGTAGCAGCCAAACCAGAACCATCCAAACCAGAACTATCCAGACAGTAGCAGCCGAACCAGAACCATCCAGACAGTAGCAGCCAAACCAGAACCATCCAGACCAGAACTATCCAGACAGTAGCAGCCACACCAGAACCATCCAGACACCCTCCCTGCTGCTGCCTATCCAATTCCATTCAACCCAGCAACCCTGTGAACAGATGGCACAAATCCCCCAAATCAACTACAACACAGCCTCTGCATGATTCATTCTCTCTAGCTTTCCAATGTGCTACTACAGGCTGTGTGTGTGTGTGTGTGTGTGTGTGTGTGTGTGTGTGTGTGTCTCTCACCCAGGGAATCAGAGCGTCGCAGGGTGGGTACCCCATGGGGGAACAGTCAGCCCAGTCCACCTTGCCCCTGGCAACCAGGTAGCGCTGGGCTTTCCTCAGCATGCCAGGGAAGTCCTCATGGGATGCTGCAAACACCTCAATACGGTTCTTTACTGAGCCCAGAACCTGGGGCAGGGGGAGAGAGTTGGAGAGAGGGGGAGTGGGAAGAGAGGAGGCAGGGGGAGAGAGAAGAGGAAGGGGGAGAGAGAAGAGGAAGGGGGAGAGAGAAGAGGAAGGGGGGAGAGGAAGAGAGAGGGGGAGAGGGAAGAGAGACGAGGAAGGGGAGAGAAGAGGAAGGGGGAGAGGGGAGAGAGAAGAGGAAGGGGGAGGGGAGAGAGAAGAGGAAGGGGGAGAGGGGAGAGAGAAGAGGAAGGGGGAGAGAGAAGAGGGGGAGGGGAGAGAGAAGAGGAAGGAGGAGAAGAGGAAGGGGGAGAGGGGAGAGAGAAGGGGGAGAGAGAGAGAGAGAAGGGGGAGAGGGGAGAGAGAAGAGGAAGGGGGGAGAGAGAAGAGGAAGGGGGAGAGAGAAGAGGAAGGGGGAGAGGGAGAGAGAAGAGGAAGGGGAGAGAGAAGAGGAAGGGGGAGAGAGAAGAGGAAGGAGGGAGAGAGAAGAGGAAGGAGGAGAGAGAAGAGGAAGGGGGGAGAGAGAAGAGGAAGGGGGGAGAGAGAAGAAAGAAGAGGAAGGGGGAAGAGGGAAGAGAGAAGAGGAAGGGGGAGAGGGAAGAGAGAAGAGGAAGGGGAGAGGGAAGAGAGAAGAGGAAGGGGGAGAGAGAAGAGGAAGGGGGAGAGAGAAGAGGAAGGGGGAGGGAGAGAGAAGAGGAGAGGGGGAGAGAGAAGAGGAAGGGGGGAGGGAAGAGAAGAGGAAGGGGGAGAGGGAGAGAGAAGAGGAAGGGGGGAGGGAAGAGAGAAGAGGAAGGGGGGAGGGGAGAGAAGAGGAAGGGGGAGAGGGGGAGAGAGAAGAGGAAGGGGGAGAGGGGAGAGAGAAGAGGAAGGGGGAGGGGGAGAGAGAAGAGGAAGGGGGAGAGGGGAGAGAGAAGAGGAAGGGGGAAAGGGAGAGAGAAGAGGGGTGGGAGGGCAGAGAGAGAAGGCAGAGCAGGCAGAGGAGGGAGATGGGAGGGAGGAGACAGGGAAAGGGAGAGAGAAGAGGGAGGGAGGGCAGAGGAGGGAGATGGGAGGGAGGAGACAGGGGAAAGGGAGAGAGAAGAGGGGAGGGAGGGCAGAGGAGGGAGATGGGAGGGAGGAGACAGGGGAAAGGGGAGAAGAAGAGGGGGAGGGAGGGCAGAGAGAGAGAAGGAAGAGCAGGCAGAGGAGGGAGATGGGAGGGGAGGAGACAGGGGAATGAGGAGAGAGAAGAGGGGAGGGAGGGCAGAGGAGGAGATGGGAGGGAGGAGACAGGGGAATGAGGAGAGAGAAGAGGGGAGGGAGGGCAGAGGAGGGAGATGGGAGGGAGGAGACAGGGGAATGAGGAGACAGGGAGATAGTAAGTAATCTGATCATTACAAAAAACATACAGCCATATGGCTTCCAGCTATTCTGACATACGGTGCATTCAGAAAGTATTCAGACCCCTTTCCACATTTTCTTACGTTACAGCCTTACTTAAAAATGGATTAAATACAGTGTTTTCCTCATCAATCTACACACAATACCCCATAATGACAGTGAAAAAGTGGGAAAAAAGGGTTTGCAAATTTATAATAAATAAATAAATAGAAATACCTTGTTTACATAAGTATTCAGACCCTTTGCTATGAGACTCGAAATTGAGCTCAGGTGCATCCTGTTTCCATTGATTATTCTTGAGATTTTTTCAACAACTTGATTGGAGTCCACTTCTGGTAAATCAATCAATTGATTGGTCATGATTTGGAAAGGCAAACACCGGTCTATATAAGGTCCCACAGTTGACAGTGCATGTCACAGCAAAAACCAAGCCAGGATTGTGTCGAGGCACAGATCTGGGGAAGGGTACCAAAACATTTCTGCAGCATTGAAGGTCCCCAAGAACACTGGCCTCCAATCATTCTTCAATGGAAGAAGTTTGGAACCACCAAGACTCTTCCTAGAGCTGGCTGCCCAGCCAAACTGAGCAATCAAGGGAGAATGGCCTTGGTCAGGGAGGTGACCTAGAACCCAATGGTTCACTCTGACAGAGCTCTAGAGTTCCTCTGTGGAGATGGGAGAACCTTCCAGAAGGACAACCATCTCTACAGCACTCCACCAATCAGGCCTTTATGCTAAAGTGGCCAGACGGAAGCCACTCCTCAGTAAAAGGTACATGACAGCTTTGAGTTTGCCAAAAGGCAACTAAAGGACTCAGAGCATGAGAAACAAGATTCTCTGGTCTGATGAAACCAAGATTTGAAGAGAGACCTGAAGAGACTCTGGAGAGACCTGAAAATAGCATCGTCCAACCTGACCGAGCTTGAGAGGATCTGCAGAGAAGAATGGGAGAAACTCCCCAAATAGAGGTGTGTCAAGCTTGTGGCGTCATACCCAAGAAGACACAAGGTTGTAATCGCTGCCAAAGGTGCTTCAACAAAGTACTGAGTAAAGGGTCTGAAAATGTATGTAAATTTGATATTTCAGATGTTTATTTTCTATATACATTTGCAAACATGTAAAAAAACAAACAGTTTTGCTTTGTCATTATGGGGTATTGTGTTTAGATTGAGGGGGGAAAACAATTTAATCCATTTTAGAGTAAGGCTGTAAATGTAACAAAATGTGGAAAATGTCAAGGGGTCTGAATACTTTCTGAATGATCAGCATAAACAGTCGATTGAGAGAGCAGCAGAGGGCAGAGGTCAGAGGAGAAAGTGGTCAGCAGTTGAAGGGAACAGAGCGAAGATGAGTGATGGAGGTCAGCAGAGGACAGCCAGGTGATGTTAGGGCAAGAGATTAGAAGAGATGGGCAACTGACCCTTGAGGCAGAATATGGTCATTTACAAAATGACAGCTACTTAGAAAACATTACACAACCCCCGATGTTTGCCTGGAAATATACACTTTCTACCAGACCAGGAACACAGTGATGTCTTTCTACCAGACCAGGAACACAGTGATGTCTTTCTACCAGACCAGGAACACAGTGATGTCTTTCTACCAGACCAGGAACACAGTGATGTCTTTCTACCAGACCAGGAACACAGTGATGTCTTTCTACCAGACCAGGAACACAGTGATGTCTTCCTACCAGACCAGGAACACAGTGATGTCTTCCTACCAGACCAGGAACACAGTGATGTCTTTCTACCAGACCAGGAACACAGCGATGTCTTTCTACCAGACCAGGAACACAGTGATGTCTTCCTACCTGTATGAGAGACTTTCTACCAGACCAGGAACACAGTGATGTCTTTCTACCAGACCAGGAACACAGTGATGTCTTTCTACCAGACCAGGAACACAGTGATGTCTTCCTACCAGACCAGGAACACAGTGATGTCTTCCTACCAGACCAGGA
Organism: Oncorhynchus masou masou; assembly: GCF_036934945.1. Taxonomy (NCBI): domain Eukaryota; kingdom Metazoa; phylum Chordata; class Actinopteri; order Salmoniformes; family Salmonidae; genus Oncorhynchus; species Oncorhynchus masou. The sequence continues at coordinate 30,546 of NW_027008606.1, forward strand.
ACACAGTGATGTCTTTCTACCAGACCAGGAACACAGTGATGTCTTTCTACCAGACCAGGAACACAGTGATGTCTTTCTACCAGACCAGGAACACAGTGATGTCTTCCTAACTCTATGAGAGACTTTCTACCAGACCAGGAACACAGTGATGTCTTCCTACCTGTATGAGAGACTTTCTACCAGACCAGGAACACAGTGATGTCTTTCTACCAGACCAGGAACACAGTGATGTCTTTCTACCAGACCAGGAACACAGCGATGTCTTTCTACCAGACCAGGAACACAGTGATGTCTTTCTACCAGACCAGGAACACAGTGATGTCTTTCTACCAGACCAGGAACACAGTGATGTCTTTCTACCAGACCAGGAACACAGTGTTGTCCTTCTACCAGACCAGGAACACAGCGATGTCCTTCTACCAGACCAGGAACACAGTGATGTCTTTCTACCAGACCAGGAACACAGTGATGTCTTTCTACCAGACCAGGAACACAGTGATGTCTTTCTACCAGACCAGGAACACAGCGATGTCTTTCTACCAGACCAGGAACACAGCGATGTCTTCCTACCAGACCAGGGACACAGTGATGTCTTTCTACCAGACCAGGGACACAGTGATGTCTTTCTACCAGACCAGGAACACAGTGATGTCTTCCTACCTGTATGAGAGATTTTCTACTAGACCAGGAACACAGCGATGTCTTCCTACCTCTATGAGAGACTTTCTACCAGACCAGGAACACAGTGGTGTCTTTCTACCAGACCAGGAACACAGTGATGTCCTTCTACCAGACCAGGAACACAGTGATGTCCTTCTACCAGACCAGGAACACAGCGATGTCTTTCTACCAGACCAGGAACACAGCGATGTCTTTCTACCAGACCAGGAACACAGCGATGTCTTTCTACCAGACCAGGAACACAGCGATGTCTTTCTACCAGACCAGGAACACAGCGATGTCCTTCTACCAGACCAGGAACACAGCGATGTCTTTCTACCAGACCAGGAACACAGTGATGTCTTTCTACCAGACCAGGAACACAGTGATGTCTTTCTACCAGACCAGGAACACAGTGATGTCTTTCTACCAGACCAGGAACACAGTGATGTCTTTCTACCAGACCAGGAACACAGTGATGTCTTTCTACCAGACCAGGAACACAGCGATGTCTTTCTACCAGACCAGGAACACAGCGATGTCTTTCTACCAGACCAGGAACACAGCGATGTCTTTCTACCAGACCAGGAACACAGTGATGTCCTTCTACCTGTATGAGAGACTTTCTACCAGACCAGGAACACAGTGATGTCTTTCTACCAGACCAGGAACACAGTGATGTCCTTCTACCTGTATGAGAGACTTTCTACCAGACCAGGAACAAAGTGATGTCTTTCTACCAGACCAGGAACACAGTGATGTCTTTCTACCTGTATGAGAGACTTTCTACCAGACCAGGAACACAGTGATGTCTTTCTACCAGACCAGGAACACAGTGATGTCTTCCTACCTGTATGAGAGACTTTCTACCAGACCAGGAACACAGTGATGTCTTTCTACCAGACCAGGAACACAGTGATGTCTTTCTACCTGTATGAGAGACTTTCTACCAGACCAGGAACACAGTGATGTCTTTCTACCAGACCAGGAACACAGTGGTGTCTTTCTACCAGACCAGGAACACAGTGATGTCTTTCTACCAGACCAGGAACACAGCGATGTCTTTCTACCAGACCAGGAACACAGTGATGTCCTTCTACCAGACCAGGAACACAGTGATGTCTTTCTACCAGACCAGGAACACAGCGATGTCTTTCTACCAGACCAGGAACACAGCGATGTCTTTCTACCAGACCAGGAACACAGTGATGTTTTTCTACCAGACCAGGAACACAGCGATGTCTTTCTACCAGACCAGGAACACAGCGATGTCTTTCTACCAGACCAGGAACACAGCGATGTCTTTCTACCAGACCAGGAACACAGCGATGTCTTTCTACCAGACCAGGAACACAGCGATGTCTTTCTACCAGACCAGGAACACAGCGATGTCTTTCTACCAGACCAGGAACACAGCGATGTCTTTCTACCAGACCAGGAACACAGCGATGTCTTCCTACCTGTATGAGAGACTTGGCTGGGCTGGAACACCATGTTGGTGTTGAGGAGGAAGGATCGGAGCAGGGGCTGAGGGTAGCAGGCTAGCTGGCACAGGATCCCTGTCAGCAAGATGTTCACATACAGAGAGTTGTGGAGCATGTTCTCCAGCTTGGCAAATAGAACCACCATGAACGGACCTGACGGGGAGGGGGGGAGGAGGAGAGAACATGAGAACGGAGGGAGAGGGTGCACCAGCACACTAACGGATGGCTAGATCCAACATGACAAAAAAACAAGACAACACTAAATATCAAAAGGAAGCAACGGTCTGTATTAATTTACTGTGTCACACCAAGCGGTCTGTATTAATTTACTGTGTCACACCAAACGGTCTGTATTAATTTGCTGTGTCACACCAAACGGTCTGTATTCATTTACTGTGTCACACCAAACGGTCTGTATTCATTTACTGTGTCACACCAAGCGGTCTGTATTAATTTACTGTGTCACACCAAACGGTCTGTATTCATTTACTGTGTCACACCAAGCGGTCTGTATTCATTTACTGTGTCACACCAAGCGGTCTGTATTAATTTACTGTGTCACACCAAACGGTCTGTATTAATTTACTGTGTCACACCAAACGGTCTGTATTAATTTACTGTGTCACACCAAGCGGTCTGTATTAATTTACTGTGTCAGACCAAACGGTCTGTGTTAATTTACTGTGTCACACCAAGCGGTCTGTATTAATTTACTGTGTCACCAAACGGTCTGTATTAATTTACTGTGTCACACCAAACGGTCTGTATTAATTTACTGTGTTACACCAAACACCAAACGGTCTGTATTAATTTACTGTCACACCAAACACCAAACGGTCTGTATTAATTTACTGTGTCACACCAAACGGTCTGTATTAATTTACTGTGTCACACCAAGCGGTCTGTATTAATTTACTGTGTCACACCAAGCGGTCTGTATTAATTTACTGTGTCACACCAAACACCAAACGGTCTGTATTAATTTACTGTGTCACACCAAACACCAAACGGTCTGTATTAATTTACTGTGTCACACCAAACACCAAACGGTCTGTATTAATTTACTGTGTCACACCAAACACCAAACGGTCTGTATTAATTTACTGTGTCACACCAAACACCAAACGGTCTGTGTTAATTTACTGTGTCACACCAAGCGGTCTGTATTAATTTACTGTGTCACACCAAACGGTCTGTATTAATTTACTGTGTCACACCAAACGGTCTGTATTCATTTACTGTGTCACTTCAAACACCAAACATTTTTTTTAATATATAAAACCAACATTAAAAGTCAAACAATTGAGCATCATCCAACATCAAACACCAAATCAATATTTAGCAACTGACATCATCCTCAAAAACAAACATCAAAACAGATTGATACACATTACACTGTAGTGTGGTGGTCTTTCTCACCTGTGTAGGGCTGAGCGGATGGCTGTCCTAGAGGCCTGGCAGGGCTGAACAACCCCACAGCTGACCCCACTACCTTGGGCTCCACTCCACTCACTGCCCCAGTCCCAATCAGGTCAGCGTCCAGGGGTGAGGGGGCAGTGGTTCCTCTGAGTCGGGGTCTCTGGTGGTCTCCTCCAGCTGTCTGAGAAGCCCCATCCCCTGCTCCTCTCCCTCACCCTCTCCTCCAACTCCCGGAGTTCCTGGGTGAAGGCCTCGATGCTGATGCCCTGGCCGTTGGAGTCTCCAGGCCCCTGTTGGCCCCCTCCCCGGTCCAGCCCCATCCAGGAGCTCAGAGATCAGTCGCTCCACTGCCTCTGACTGGGTAGAGAGCATTGCCTCTGGAGGTCCCGATCCAGGGACCTGAGGGGTCAGGCTGACGTTGGAGGAGTTGGTACAGGCTCCTGGAGTCCACGGAGGAGGCTGATCCTGGCTGTGACTCTGTACGTGTGATGTTAGACGTCGGGAGTTTTCCCCAGTCACACTTCCATTCCCTTCCCTGTGCAAACCCTGTAGGGGCCCACAGGACTGGGCCGGGTTAGGGACCGGGCTTGGGCCCGGCACCTACTGCAACGTTCTGACTAGAGTCTCCGTGCTGCAGCTGCTCGTCCAAATCTCTCTTCACCTTCTTAACCTCCATCCCTCCATCCCGGCTGTCTGGACACCCGTCCTCCTGACCCCCGACGACGTTCCATTGAAGATGGCCTGGTGAGGGCCTATGGAGGGCGGGAGAGGTGGGGGGCAGCAGAGGGGTCAGGGACGGAGGCAGAGGTCGAGTCAGGAGGGAGGTGGAGAGGTTTGGGGAGGGGACCTCCTCTCTCTGCAGGCTGCGTTTCTTGGTGCGGGGCGTGAGGCTGATGGTACAGTTGTTCTCACCGATGGTGACGTCCCACTCTCCACTGTCCCTCTCTGTACTGCTCCACTCTGATCGCGCCGCTGCCACCACCGCTGCCCTCTGCTGGCCGTGGGAGGTACTACCACCTCCCTCCTCCCTGCTGGAAGGAGAAGTGCTCTGGGAACATGGCCAGGGAGGGGTTGGAGGTGGGGGCGGGGGCGGTAGAGGCGCCGCGTTGGGTGAGGGTCCTCTCCGTCGTAGGGGGCTGACCAGTTCCGACAGGCCCAGGAGCACAGCTCTACCCCCTACGGGCGTCCCTGAGGTACTCCAGGTACCCCGACTCCCAGTCCAGCCCCTCTGGGTCGGGGTGCATGGGGCTGTCGGGGACAGGGGGGTGCTAGGGCCCCGCGGGGGACGAGGGGACCGCCTCAGTGGGGGAGGGTGAAGGGCAGTGCAGTGCTCTGCTGGCGCATGAAGAGGGCCAGGCGGGATGGAGTGCTGGGTTTGGGGTGTACAGGAGACTCTGAGCTGGGGCTGTTCAGTACTGCAGACAGACACAGGGAGAGACGGATGGATGGATAGGGAGAGACAGACGGGGAAGACGGATAGGGAGAGACAGACAGACGGGAAGACAGACAGACAGACGGGGAAGACAGACAGACAGACGGGGAAGACAGACAGACAGACGGGGAAGACAGACAGACGGGAAGACAGACAGACAGACGGGGAAGACAGACAGACGGGGAGGACGGATAGGGAGAGACAGACAGACGGGGAAGACAGACAGACAGACGGGGAAGACAGACAGACAGACGGGGAAGACAGACAGACGGGGAGGACGGATAGGGAGAGACAGACAGACGGGGAAGACAGACAGACAGACGGGGAAGACAGACAGACAGACAGACGGGGAAGACAGACAGACGGGGAAGACAGACAGACGGGAAGACAGACAGACGGGGAGGGGACGGATAGGGAGAGACAGACAGACGGGGAAGACAGACAGACAGACGGGAAGACAGACAGACAGACGGGGGAAGACAGACAGACGGGGAGGACGGATAGGGAGAGACAGACAGACGGGGAAGACAGACAGACAGACGGGGAAGACAGACAGACAGACGGGGAAGACAGACAGACGGGGAGGACGGATAGGGAGAGACAGACAGACGGGGAAGACAGACAGATGGGGAAGACAGACAGACGGGGAAGACAGACAGACAGGCAGACGGGGAAGACAGACAGACAGGCAGACGGGGAAGACAGACAGACAGACAGATGGGGAAGACAGACAGACGGGGAAGACAGACAGACGGGGAAGACAGACAGACAGACAGGCAGACGGGGAAGACAGACAGGCAGACAGACAGGCAGACGGGGAAGACAGACAGACAGGCAGACGGGGAAGACAGACAGGCAGACAGGGGAAGACAGACAGGCAGACGGGGAAGACAGATAGACATGCAGACAGGGAAGACAGACAGATGGGGTAGACAGACAGACAGACAGATGGGGTAGACAGACAGGGAGACGGAGACAGAGACAAAGAGCACATAACAGGGAGGGCGTCAGGGAGGAAGACAGGGGACGGAGACAGGGGGACGGAGACAGAGACGGACAGAGACAAAGGGCACATAACAGGGAGGAACGTCAGTCATGGTTATCCTTTAACACTTCGACTTCGTCCACCTTTTAACAACACCAAGGCAGGGGTCCCTCTGCATTCATTTTAGTGTAAGCGCGGCTCCACCTTTTAACAACACCAAGGCAGGGGTCCCTCTGCATTCATTTTAGTGTAGCGGCTCCACCTTTTAACAACACCAAGGCAGGGGTCCCTCTGCATTCATTTTAGTGTAGCGCGGCTCCACCTTTTAACAACACCAAGGCAGGGGTCCCTCTGCATTCATTTTAGTGTAGCGCGGCTCCACCTTTTAACAACACCAATGCAGGGGTCCCTCTGCATTCATTTTAGTGTGCGCGGCTCCACCCTTTAACAACACCAAGGCAGGGGTCCCTCTGCATTCATTTTAGTGTGGCGCGGCTCCACCTTTTAACAACACCAAGGCAGGGGTCCCTCTGCATTCATTTTAGTGTGGCGCGGCTCCACCTTTTAACAACACCAAGGCAGGGGTCCCTCTGCATTCATTTTAGTGTGGCGCGGCTCCACCCTTTAACAACACCAAGGCAGGGTCCCTCTGCATTCATTTTAGTGTGGCGCGGCTCCACCTTTTAACAACACCAAGGCAGGGGTCCCTCTGCATTCATTTTAGTGTGGCGCGGCTCCACCTTTTAACAACACCAAGGCAGGGGTCCCTCTGCATTCATTTTAGTGTGGCGCGGCTCCACCCTTTAACAACACCAAGGCAGGGGTCCCTCTGCATTCATTTTAGTGTAGCGCGGCTCCACCTTTTAACAACACCAAGGCAGGGGTCCCTCTGCATTCATTTTAGTGTAAGCGCGGCTCCACCTTTTAACAACACCAAGGCAGGGGTCCCTCTGCATTCATTTTAGTGTGGCGCGGCTCCACCCTTTAACAACACCAAGGCAGGGGTCCCTCTGCATTCATTTTAGTGTGGCGCGGCTCCACCTTTTAACAACACCAAGGCAGGGGTCCCTCTGCATTCATTTTAGTGTGGCGCGGCTCCACCTTTTAACAACACCAAGGCAGGGGTCCCTCTGCATTCATTTTAGTGTGGCGCGGCTCCACCTTTTAACAACACCAAGGCAGGGGTCCCTCTGCATTCATTTTAGTGTAGCGCGGCTCCACCTTTTAACAACACCAAGGCAGGGGTCCCTCTGCATTCATTTTAGTGTGGCGCGGCTCCACCTTTTAACAACACCAAGGCAGGGGTCCCTCTGCATTCATTTTAGTGTGGCGCGGCTCCACCCCTTTAACAACACCAAGGCAGGGGTCCCTCTGCATTCATTTTAGTGTAGCGCGGCTCCACCTTTTAACACAACACCAAGGCAGGGTCCCTCTGCATTCATTTTAGTGTGGCGCGGCTCCACCTTTTAACAACACCAAGGCAGGGGTCCCTCTGCATTCATTTTAGTGTGGCGCGGCTCCACCTTTTAACAACACCAAGGCAGGGGTCCCTCTGCATTCATTTTAGTGTAGAGCGGCTCCACCTTTTAACAACACCAAGGCAGGGGTCCCTCTGCATTCATTTTAGTGTAAAGCGGCTCCACCTTTTAACAACACCAAGGCAGGGGTCCCTCTGCATTCATTTTAGTGTGGCGCGGCTCCACCCTTTAACAACACCAAGGCAGGGGTCCCTCTGCATTCATTTTAGTGTGGCGCGGCTCCACCCTTTAACAACACCAAGGCAGGGGTCCCTCTGCATTCATTTTAGTGTAGCGCGGCTCCACCTTTTAACACAACACCAAGGCAGGGGTCCCTCTGCATTCATTTTAGTGTGGCGCGGCTCCACCTTTTAACAACACCAAGGCAGGGGTCCCTCTGCATTCATTTTAGTGTGGCGCGGCTCCACCTTTTAACAACACCAAGGCAGGGGTCCCTCTGCATTCATTTTAGTGTAAGCGGCTCCACCTTTTAACACAACACCAAGGCAGGGGTCCCTCTGCATTCATTTTAGTGTGGCGCGGCTCCACCTTTTAACAACACCAAGGCAGGGTCCCTCTGCATTCATTTTAGTGTGGCGCGGCTCCACCTTTTAACAACACCAAGGCAGGGGTCCCTCTGCATTCATTTTAGTGTGGCGCGGCTCCACCTTTTAACAACACCAAGGCAGGGGTCCCTCTGCATTCATTTTAGTGTGGCGCGGCTCCACCTTTTAACAACACCAAGGCAGGGGTCCCTCTGCATTCATTTTAGTGTGGCGCGGCTCCACCTTTTAACAACACCAAGGCAGGGGTCCCTCTGCATTCATTTTAGTGTGGCGCGGCTCCACCTTTTAACAACACCAAGGCAGGGGTCACTCTGCATTCATTTTAGTGTAGCGCGGCTCCACGACAGAACCATTGCCGACCACACTCAAAGAAACATCCCATTTCTACCAAACATAGCTTAAATAAAGTTCTGTGAAAGCACATTCGCTTTTCTTGGCAAATAGATAATCTGTCTGCGTTCAACACAATTCTGCAGGTTATTTATCTCTGTGAGCTGTGGCAACTCAAAAACACAGCGCAGCAGGGATCAGGTGGGGGATAGCGGAGGGATCAGGAGGGGGACAGCGGAGGGATCAGGAGGGGGGGACAGCGGAGGGATCAGAATGGGGGGGGACAGCGGAGGGATCAGGAGGGGGGCAGCGGAGGGATCAGGAGGTGGGGGACAGCGGAGGGATCAGGTAGGGGGGACAGCGGAGGGATCAGGAGGGGGGATAGAGGGAGGGATCAGGAGGGGGATAGAGGAGGGATCAGGAGGGGGATAGAGGAGGGATCAGGAGGGGGATAGAGGAGGGATCAGGAGGGGGACAGCGGAGGGATCAGGAGGGGGGGACAGCGGAGGGATCAGGAGGGGGGATAGAGGAGGGATCAGGAGGGGGGACAGCGGAGGGATCAGGAGGGGGGATAGAGGAGGGATCAGGAGGGGGGGGGGATAGAGGAGGGGATCAGGAGGGGGGACAGCGGAGGGATCAGGTAGGGGGGACAGCGGAAGGATCAGGTAGGGGGGACAGCGGAGGGATCAGGTAGGGGGGACAGCGGAGGGATCAGGAGGGGGGACAGCGGAGGGATCAGGAGGGGGGGACAGCGGAGGGATCAGGATGGGGGGGACAGCGGAGGGATCAGGATGGGGGGACAGCGGAGGGATCAGGAGGGGGACAGCGGAGGGATCAGGAGGGGGAACAGCGGAGGGATCAGGAGGGGGGACAGCGGAGGGATCAGGAGGGGGACAGCGGAGGGATCAGGAGGGGGACAGCGGAGGGATCAGGAGGGGGGACAGCGGAGGGATCAGGAGGGGGACAGAGGAGGGATCAGGAGGGGGGACAGCGGAGGGATCAGGAGGGGGGACAGCGGAGGATCAGGAGGGGGGACAGCGGAGGGATCAGGAGGGGGGACAGCGGAGGGATCAGGAGGGGGACAGCGGAGGGATCAGGAGGGGGACAGAGGAGGGATCAGGAGGGGGACAGCGGAGGGATCAGGAGGGGGGCAGCGGAGGGATCAGGAGGGGTGGACAGCGGAGGGATCAGGAGGGGGGACAGCGGAGGTAAAGACTAAAAGGTAAAGATTGTTCTATTGGATCATTCCATTTCTCAAAATGTCTATTCTATACTGAGTACTTATGGGGCTGCACATCAAAAAGATACCCAACAGAGATGGTACGGACTGGGTACTGACTGGGTACTGACTGGGTACTGACTGGGTACGGACTGGGTACGGACTGGGTACGGACTGGGTACGGACTGGGTACTGACTGGGTACTGACTGGGTACTGACTGGGTACGGACTGGGTACGGACTGGGTACGGACTGGGTACGGACTGGGTACGGACTGGGTACTGACTGGGTACTGACTGGGTACGGACTGGGTACTGACTGGGTACGGACTGGGTACGGACTGGGTACTGACTGGGTACGGACTGGGTACGGACTGGGTACTGACTGGGTACGGACTGGGTACGGACTGGGTACTGACTGGGTACGGACTGGGTACGGACTGGGTACGGACTGGGTACGGACTGGGTACTGACTGGGTACTGACTGGGTACAGACTGGGTACTGACTGGGTACGCACTGGGTACTGATGGGCCTGTGTTCCAATGTTCCATCATGTGTGTTAATAATATAAACTAAAACAAACAGCTATTAACCACTTATTTATATATATATATATATAATAATTTATTTTCTGCTTTGTGCTGTTATCAGGTCATGGATCCATATCTTTCCTCCAGGACAGCCAAGACAAGAGGTTCCAACATCTGGAGATTCTGGAGGCCTTCAGTGTGTTGGGACCACAGGCCTTCAGTGTGTTGGGACCTCAGGCCTTCAGTGTGTTGGGACCTCAGGCCTTCAGTGTTATGGGACCTCAGGCTGCGTTCTCTAGTGAGAGGATAAACCCCTTTTAACCTGACCCTCCTCTCCAGCCAGAGGCTGCTGAGCTGCAACATATGCTAGTTGGAACATTCAAGGTATGGCATGAGTGTGACAATCCTTTGAAGAGACCATTTTAGACCGGTGTTGCCCAACCCTTACTCCTGTTGAACTACCACTCTGTTGACTCTTCTTTAATGTTGGACATCTTTTGTTTTTTCCTCCATGTATTTCAGGGGTTGGCCCAGCTGACAACAATGACACAGCGGTTTGATGACAGCTCTTCCCCTGCCTTAGCCAGCTGGCAGCAGTCGCAATGACAAAACCGTCTTCCTCCGTTAAACTGTGATAAAGGGACTTCTCTGCAATTAAACGAGTAAAGAATATTTAAAATGTGAAAGTAGATCCTCTTTGTCCCTCTACTTTCTCTTCTTATTATCATCTCTGTTATTGCAGGTCGGAAACAGACTTGAGGAACAGACTGCAGGAGAGTACGTAGCCGCCGGCATGCGGCTCTCCATCAACCCCCCCCCCCACCCCGCGGCTCTCCATCAACGCCCCCCTCTCCACCAAGGAGCTAAATTACAGGAGAGCGTTGGAAACTCTGTTCCAAAGACCAGGGGAATAAAGTGCTCTGACCAAGGCTGTGAACCTGTGTCAGAGGTTTTGTCAGAATCCGGAAAGAGATGTTCAACGCGCCCTCCTTTGTGATGAAGGTCTCTGTTGTGTTTCTTCAAATAGCTGCAGCACATTCAATTGCCTCCTGTTGAACTGTAATCATTTAATCCCAATTATTTTATTGAGTTGATTTCTGGGGGTGGAAATTATATTATGGTTATTTTCATGTTTTCCTTTTAAAAAGTCACCAGAACCAAGCTGTTCAGTACTTACACAACCCCCCCTACCCGCTAACTCTCCACCCACATCTAACACATTTACCAGAGGAAGCACTGCACCCTGGGTTACCTACTCTCATTGTTTATTTCTTATTAATAGGGTACATTGTAGGACTCCCTGGATCCCCCCCCCAACACAGGAGACCAGGGATCAAGACCCCCCCCCCCCCCAACACAGGAGACCAGGGATAAAGCCCCCAACACAGGAGACCAGGGATAAGCCCCCCCAATACAGGAGCCCAGGGATCAAGACCCCCCCCCAACACAGGAGACCAGGGATCAAGACCCCCCCCCCCCCCCCCAACACAGGAGACCAGGGATCAACCCCCCCAACACAGGAGACCAGGGATCAAGACCCCCCCCCAACACAGGAGACCAGGGATCAAGACCCCCCCAACACAGGAGACCAGGGATCAACCCCCCTCCCCAACACAGGAGACCAGGGATCAAGACCCCCCCCCCAACACAGGAGACCAGGGATCAACCCCCCCTCCCCAACACAGGAGACCAGGGATCAGCCCCCCTCCCCAACACAGGAGACCAGGGATCAACCCCCCCCCCCCCAACACAGGAGACCAGGGATCAAGCCCCCCCCCCCCCCCCAACACAGGAGACCAGGGATCAAGCCCCCCCAACACAGGAGACCAGGGATCAAGCCCCCCCAACACAGGAGACCGGGGATCAAGCCCCCCCAACACAGGAGACCGGGATCAAGCCCCCCCAACACAGGAGACCAGGGATCAAGCCCCCCCTCCCCAACACAGGAGACCAGGGATCAAACCCCCCCTCCCCAACACAGGAGACCAGGGATCAAACCCCCCTCCCCAACACAGGAGACCATGGATCAACCCCCCCAACACAGGAGACCAGGGATCAACCCCCCCAACACAGGAGACCAGGGATCAACCCCCCCCCCCTCCCCAACACAGGAGACCAGGATCAAACCCCCCCCCTCCCCAACACAGGAGACCAGGGATCAACCCCCCTCCCCAATACAGGAGACCAGGGATCAAGCCCCCCCCCTCCCCAACACAGGAGACCAGGGATCAAGCCCCCCCAATACAGGAGACCAGGGATCAACCCCCCCCCCCCCCAATACAGGAGACCAGGGATCAACCCCCCCCAATACAGGAGACCGGGATCAAGCCCCCCCAACACAGGAGACCAGGGATCAAGCCCCCCCCTCCCCAACACAGGAGACCAGGGATCAAGCCCCCCCTCCCCAACACAGGAGACCAGGGATCAAGCCCCCCCAACACAGGAGACCAGGGATCAAGCCCCCCCCCCCCCCCCAACACAGGAGACCGGGATCAAGCCCCCCCCAATACAGGAGACCAGGGATCAACCCCCCCAATACAGGAGACCAGGGATCAAGCCCCCCCCCCAATACAGGAGACCAGGGATCAAGCCCCCCCCGCCCCCCAACACAGGAGACCAGGGATCAACCCCCCCCCCCCAACACAGGAGACCAGGGATCACCCCCCCCCCCAACACAGGAGACCAGGGATCAAGCCCCCCCTCCCCAACACAGGGGACCAGGGATCAAGCCCCCCCCCCCAACACAGGAGACCAGGGATCAACCCCCCAACACAGGAGACCAGGGATCAACCCCCCCCCCCCTCCCCAACACAGGAGACCAGGGATCAACCCCCCCCAACACAGGGGACCAGGGATCAACCCCCCCAACACAGGAGACCAGGGATCAACCCCCCAACACAGGGGACCAGGGATCAACCCCCCAACACAGGGGACCAGGGATCAACCCCCCCCCAACACAGGGGACCAGGGATCAACCCCCCAACACAGGAGACCAGGGATCAACCCCCCCCAACACAGGGGACCAGGGATCAACCCCCCCCAACACAGGGGACCAGGGATCAACCCCCCCCCCCCAACACAGGGGACCAGGGATCAACCCCCCAACACAGGGGACCAGGGATCAACCCCCCAACACAGGGGACCAGGGATCAACCCCCCAACACAGGGGACCAGGGATCAACCCCCCAACACAGGAGACCGGGGATCAACCCCCCCCCCCAACACAGGAGACCAGGGATCAACACACCCCCCTCCCCAACACAGGAGACCAGGGATCATGCCCCCAACACAGGGGCCCAGGGATCAAACCCCCCTCCCCAACACAGGAGACCAGGGATCAAGACCCCCCCTCCCCAACACAGGGGACCAGGGATCAGACCCCCCCCTCCCCAACACAGGGGACCAGGGATCAACCCCCCCCCCCCAACACAGGAGACCAGGATCATCCCAAGCGTCCAACCTTCCCACTGTCTCCCCATCTCATTTCCTTACTATCTGAATAAAGTGTCAATAACAGAGTGTCCAGTTGGTTACCTTTCCCCAGAAGGCAGGTTCTTCCTCCCGCTCAGCAGAGGGCGGCGCTGAGGCGGCAGCACTCTGGGATGAGGACAGGAACTTGTCAGCTGATTTACCATAGAGATCGGTGTCCCTGACAGCACGCCTCTGACTCAACATCACATGGGTACAGGGTAGAAGATACCTGCACGACAACAATACAATGACTACAGGGGCGTTCCGCACGGACTAAACGCGCGTTCCGCACGGACTAAAACGCGCGTTCCGCACGGACTAAACGCGCGCGTTCCGCACGGACTAAACGCGCGCGTTCCGCACGGACTAAACGCGCGCGTTCCGCACGGACTAAACGCGCGCGTTCCGCACGGACTAAACGCGCGCGTTCCGCACGGACTAAACGCGCGCGTTCCGCACGGACTAAACGCGCGCGTTCCGCACGGACTAAACGCGCGCGTTCCGCACGGACTAGCGCGCGCGTTCGCCCGTTCACGCACGCGACTCCCAAACGCGCCCGTTCCACGCAGACTAAACGCGCCCGTTCCACGCAGACTAAACGCGCCCGTTCCACGCAGACTAAACGCGCCCGTTCCACGCAGACTAAACGCGCCCGTTCCACGCAGACTAACGCGCCCGTTCCACGCAGACTAAACGCGCCCGTTCCACGCAGACTAAACGCGCCCGTTCCACGCAGACTAAACGCGCCCGTTCCACGCAGAACGCGCCCGTTCCACGCAGACCAAACGCGCCCGTTCCACGCAGGACTAAACGCGCCCGTTCCACGCAGACTAAACGCGCGCCCGTTCCACGCGGGCTAAACGCCCGTTCCACGCAGACTAAACGCGCCCGTTCCACGCAGACTAAAGCGCGCCCGTTCCACGCAGAACTAAACGCGCCCGTTCCACGCGAACTAAACGCGCCCGTTCCACGCGGACTTCGCAGCGCCCGTTCCACGCAGACTAAACGCGCGCCCGTTCCACGCAATTCATGCAGCGCCCGTTCCACGAACTAAAAACGCGCCCGTTCCGCAGACTAAACGCGCCCGTTCCACGCAGACTAAAGCGCCCGTTCCACGCAGACTAAACGCGCCCGTTCCACGCAGACTAAGCGCGCCCGTTCCACGCAGACTAAACGCGCCCGTTCCACGCAGACTAAACAGCGCCCGTTCCACGCAGACTAAACGCGCCCGTTCCACACAGACTAAATGGCGCCCGTTCCACACAGACTAAACGCGCCCGTTCCACACAGACTAAGCGCGCCCGTTCCACACACAGACTAACGCGCCCGTTCCTCACAGACTAAACGCCCGTTCCACACAGACTAAACGCGCCCGTTCCACACAGACTAAACGCCCGTTCCTCACAGACTAAACGCCCGTTCCACACAGACTAAACGCGCCCGTTCCACACAGACTAAACGCCCGTTCCTCACAGACTAAACGCCCGTTCCACACAGACTAAACGCGCCCGTTCCTCACAGACTAAACGCCCGTTCCACACAGGCAGACGAGCCCGTTCCACGCAGACTAAAACGCGCCCGTTCCACGCAGACTAAACGCGCGCCCGTTCCACGCAGACTAAACGCGCCCGTTCCACGCCAGACTAAACGCGCGCCGTTCCACACAGACTAACAGCGCCCGTTCCACACAGACTAAACGCGCCCGTTCCACACAGACTAAACGCGCCCGTTCCACGCAGACTAAACGCGCCCGTTCCACACAGGCGGCGAGCCCGTTCCACACAGACTGACGAGCCCGTTCCCACACAGCGACGAGCCCGTTCCACATAGACTAAACACGTATTCCAGACTACACAGACAGGCAGACAGGCAGGCAGGCAGACAGACAGACAGACAGACAGACAGAAAGGCAGACAGACAGAAAGGCAGACAGACAGAAAGGCAGACAGACAGAAAGGCAGACAGACAGAAAGGCAGACAGACAGAAAGGCAGACAGACAGGCAGGCAGTTTCTACCTGAGAACGAGCTGCAACATGAGGTCTTCACAGTTGAGAGAGAGCAGAGTCCTGAACAGGCTCAAAGACACCATACACAGCTGTAGGAGAGAAACCACAGAACATTAGACACAGCTGTAGGAGAGAAACAACAGAACATTAGACACAGCTGTAGGAGAGAAACAACAGAACATTAGACACAGCTGTAGGAGAGAAACAACAGAACATTAGACACAGCTGTAGGGAGAAACAACAGAACATTAGACACAGCTGTAGGAGAGAAACAACAGAACATTAGACACAGCTGTAGGAGAGAAACAACAGAACATTAGACACAGGTAGAGATAGATAGAAACCACAGAACATTAGACACAGGTAGAGATAGATAGAAACAGCAGAACAATAGACACAGCTGTAGGAGAGAAACAACAGAACATTAGACACAGCTGTAGGAGAGAAACAACAGAACATTAGACACAGCTGTAGGAGAGAAACAACAGAACATTAGACACAGGTAGAGATAGATAGAAACCACAGAACATTAGACACAGCTGTAGGAGAGAAACAACAGAACATTAGACACAGGTAGAGATAGATAGAAACCACAGAACATTAGACACAGGTAGAGATAGATAGAAACAGCAGAACATTAGACACAGGTAGAGATAGATAGAAACAGCAGAACATTAGACACAGGTAGAGATAGATAGAAACAGCAGAACATTAGACACAGGTAGAGATAGATAGAAACAGCAGAACATTAGACACAGGTAGAGATAGATAGAAACCACAGAACAATAGCATGTTTGCGAGTCGGTGAGCGAGAGGAGAGAGAGTATGCGAGTCGGTGAGCGAGAGGAGAGAGAGTATGCGAGTCGGTGAGCGAGAGGAGAGAGAGTATGCGAGTCGGTGAGCGAGAGGAGAGAGAGTATGCGAGTCGGTGAGCGAGAGGAGAGAGTATGCGAGTCGGTGAGCGAGAGGAGAGAGTATGCGAGTCGGTGAGCGAGAGGAGAGAGAGTATGCGAGTCAGTGAGCGAGAGGAGAGAGTATGTGAGTCAGTGAGCATTAATGTCAATGTGAGTAGGCACCTGAGCTGAGCCATTGGGCAGACAAAGCCTCTACCACCCCCAATCTGATGCTTTTTGTCTCCCCCCAATCTAATGCTTTTTGCCTCCCCCGCCACCCCAATCTGATGCTTTTGCCTCCCCGCCACCCCAATCTGATGCTTTTTGCCTCCCCCGCCACCCCAATCTGATGCTTTTTGCCTCCCCGCCACCCCAATCTGATGCTTTTTGCCTCCCCCCGCCACCCCAATCTGATGCTTTTGCCTCCCCCCCGCCACCCCAATCTGATGCTTTTGCCTCCCCGCCACCCCAATCTGATGCTTTTTGCCTCCCCCGCCACCCCAATCTGATGCTTTTTGCCTCCCCCGCCACCCCAATCTGATGCTTTTGCCTCCCCCGCCACCCCAATCTGATGCTTTTTGCCTCCCCGCCACCCCAATCTGATGCTTTTGCCTCCCCCCGCCACCCCAATCTGATGCTTTTTGCCTCCCCCCCGCCACCCCAATCTGATGCTTTTTGCCTCCCCCGCCACCCCAATCTGATGCTTTTTGCCTCCCCCCGCCACCCCAATCTGATGCTTTTTGCCTCCCCCCGCCACCCCAATCTGATGCTTTTGCCTCCCCCGCCACCCCAATCTGATGCCCTTTAAAGCGAATTGTTTCGACCTTTGAATTTGGAATGTCGAAATGATTACTGTCCTTTTATGAAATTATACCCTGTTCGTGTAAAAAAAGATGACCAAGTACACCGACTGTTTAAAACCAAAGCCAATTTTACAAAAGCATTTGAATGCAGAAGGTGCCAGATTTAAGCACAGCCTACGAAAAGAACAGGGGTTGGCATACAATCTGGTTGTCGCGATCAGCTGTGTCTCCGACACCGTGCCCACGTATCTGACAGTCATTGGCAGTCATAACAGTCGGATAGGCTACTGAACCGAACGAGAGGACGCATCAATTCAGTCACAACAGTTGGCTACTGAACTGAAGGAGAGGACACATCAATTCAGTCACAACAGTTGGCTACTGAACTGAAGGAGAGGACACATCAATTCAGTCACAACAGTTGGCTACTGAACTGAAGGAGAGGACACATCAATTCAGTCACAACAGTTGGCTACTGAACTGAAGGAGAGGACACATCAATTCAGTCACAACAGATAAGAGGTATTTTTGGAATTAAAATATGAGTGAACCGACGAATTCGTTAACATTTGAAAAGCGTCTACCATCGCATTCAATTGTGGTAAAGGTGACTGGAAACATTTGTATTTTTATTTATTTGATCTTTATTTAACCAGGCAAGTCAGTTAAGAACAAATTCTTATTTTCAATGACTGCCTGTTCAGGGGCAGAACGACAGATTTGTACCTTGTCAGCTCGGGGGTTTGAACTGGCAACCTTCCGGTTACTAGTCCAACGCTCTAACGCTCTAACCAATAGGCTATTTGACATGGCCAAATACAAACTGTAGTTTGCAAGGCAATCAAACAAGCAAAGCGTCAGTATAGAGACAAAGTGGAGTCGCAAATCAACGGCTCGGACACGAGACGTATGTGACAGGGTCTACAGACAATCAGACAGGAGACGTATGTAGCAGGGTCTACAGACAATCAGACAGGAGACGTATGTAGCAGGGTCTACAGACAATCAGACAGGAGACGTATGTAGCCGGGTCTCCAGACAATCAGACAGGAGACGTATGTAGCAGGGTCTACAGACAATCAGACAGGAGACGTATGTAGCAGGGTCTACAGACAATCAGACAGGAGATGTATGTAGCAGGGTCTACAGACAATCAGACAGGAGATGTATGTAGCAGGGTCTCCAGACAATCAGACAGGAGACGTATGTAGCAGGGTCTACAGACAATCAGACAGGAGATGTATGTAGCAGGGTCTACAGACAATCAGACAGGAGACGTATGTAGCCGGGTCTCCAGACAATCAGACAGGAGATGTATGTAGCAGGGTCTACAGACAATCAGACAGGAGACGTATGTAGCCGGGTCTCCAGACAATCAGACAGGAGACGTATGTAGCAGGGTCTACAGACAATCAGACACGAGACGTATGTAGCAGGGTCTCCAGACAACCAGACACCAGACGTATGTAGCAGGGTCTACAGACAATCAGACAGGAGATGTATGTAGCAGGGTCTACAGACAATCAGACAATCAGACGTATGTAGCAGGGTCTACAGACAATCAGACACGAGACGTATGTAGCAGGGTCTACAGACAATCAGACATGAGATGTATGTGGCAGGGTCTACAGACAATCAGACATGAGATGTATGTGGCAGGGTCTACAGACAATCAGACAGGAGATGTATGTAGCAGGGTCTACAGACAATCAGACATGAGATGTATGTAGCAGGGTCTACAGACAATCAGACACGAGACGTATGTAGCAGGGTCTACAGACAATCAGACATGAGATGTATGTGGCAGGGTCTACAGACAATCAGACAGGAGATGTATGTAGCAGGGTCTACAGACAATCAGACACGAGACGTATGTAGCAGGGTCTACAGACAATCAGACAGGAGACGTATGTAGCAGGGTCTACAGACAATCAGACATGAGATGTATGTAGCAGGGTCTACAGACAATCGCGGATAACAAAGAGAACTAGCCCCATCGCGGACATCGGCGTCTTGCTTGAAGTCATAAACAGCGCTGTGCTTCAAGCATTGCGAAGAGCTGCTGGTAAGCGCAGGAAAGTGCTGTTTGAATGAATGCTTACGAGCCTGCTGCTGCCTACCACCGCTCAGTCAGGCTGCTCTATCAAATCACAGACTTAATTATAATATAATAAACTCACAGAAATACAAGCCTTAAGGTTATTAATATGGTCCAATCCGGAAACTACCATTTCGAAAACAAAAGCGTTTATTCTTTCAGTGAAATACGGAACCGTTCCGTATTTTATCGAGCGGTGGCATCCATCAGTCTAAATATTGCTGTAACATTGTACCACCTTCAATGTTATGACATAATATGTAAAATTCTGGCAAATGAACTACGGTCTTTGTTAGGAAGAAATGGTTTTCACACAGTTTCGCTTGAGCCAGACGGCCCAAACTGCTGCATACACCCTGACGAAGATGCGCTGTTGTTAAATCATCACACATTTTGGCAAAGTAGGTTGTGATTCAATGACAAATTAACAGACAACGCATTGATCATATGCAACGCGGGACAAGCTAGTTAAACTAGTAATATCATAATCACTAGTTAACTACACATGGCTTATGTGAAGATTCATTGTTTTTTTTTTAAGTTTAATGCTAGGCTTGCAACTTACCTTGGCTCCTGACCTGGTGGTCAGCCTGCCACGCAGTCTCCAAAATGCAGATTACCGATTGTTATGAAAACTTTAAAATCAGCCCTAATTAAATCGGCCATGCCGATTAATCGGTCGACCTCTTCCTGTCACCCTAGACCCACTTCAATTTGCTTAGCGCCCCAACAGGTCAACAGTCGATGCGATCGCCAACACACTGCCTTATACCATCTGGACAAGAGGAATACCTATATAACAATGCTGTTCATTGACTATAGCTCAGCATTCAACACCATAGTACCCTCCAAGCTCATCATCAAGCTCAGGGCCCTGGGTCTCAATCCCATCCTGTGCAACTGGGTCCTGGACTTCTTGACAGGCCGCCCCCAGGTGGTGAAGGTAGGAAACAGCATCTCCACTCTGCTGATCCTCAACAATGGGGCGCCACAAGGGTGCGTTCTCAGCCCCATCCTATACTCCCTGTTCACCCACGACTGCGTGGCCATGCACGCCCTCCAACTCAATTACCAAGTCTGCAGGTAGGCTTGATTACCAACAACGACGAGACCCTCGGAGTATGGAAAGGAAAATAACCTCTCACTCAATGTCAGCAAAACAGAAAAGATGATCGTGGACTTCAGGAAACAGCAAAGGGGAGCACCCCTATCCACATCGAAGGGACAGCAGTGGAGAAGGTGGAAAGTTTTAAGTTCCTCTGTGTACATACCGACAAACTGAAAAGGTCCACGCACACAGACAATGTGATAAAGGCGCAATAGCGCCTCCTCAACTTCAGGAGGCTGAAAAAAATGTGGCTTGTCACCTACAACCTGACGAACTTTTACAGATTCACAATTGACAGCATCCTGTCGGGCTGTATCACTGCCTGGTACGGCAACTGCTCCGCCCATCACCGTAAGGCTCTCCAGAGGGTAGTGAGGTCTGCACAACGCATCACCAGAGGGCAAACTACCTGCCTTCCAGGACACCTACACCACCCGATGTCACAGGAAGGCCAAAAAGATCATTAAGGACAACAATCACCCGAGTCACTGCCTGTTCACCCCACTATCATCCAGAAGGCGAGGTCAGTACAGGTGCATCAAAGCAGGGACAGAGAGACTGAAAAACAGCTTCTATCTCTAGGCCATCAGACTGTTAAACAGCCATCGCTAACATAGAGAGGCTGCTGCCAACACACTGACTCAACTCCAGCCACTTTAATAATGGGAATTGATGGGAATTGTATACTGTACTCTATATCATCTACTGCATCTTTATGTAATACATGTATCACTAGCCACTTTAAACTATGCCACTTTGTTTACATACCCTACATTACTCATCTCATATGTATATACTGTACTCGATACCATCTACTGCATCTTGATGTAATACATGTATCACTAGCCACTTTAAACTATGCCACTTTGTTTACATACCCTACATTACTCATCTCATATGTATATACTGTACTCTATACCATCCACTGCATCTTGCCTATGCCGTTCTATACCATCAGTCATTCATATATATTTTTATGTACATATTCCTATTCATTTCTTTACACTTGTGTGTATAAGGTAGTTTTTGTGAAATTGTTAGGTTAGATTACTCGTTGGATATTACTGCATTGTCGGAACTAGAAGCACAAGCATTTCGCTACACTCGCATTAACTTCTGCTAACCATGTTTGATGTGACAAATAAAATTTGATTTGACCCCCTCAACACAAAGTTACAGCCTTGTAGAGGAGAATCCATGTGCCATTTTGCACATACAAACTAGGCCACTTTAATAAATGGATCACTAGTCACTTTAATAATGTTTACATATCTCGCTTTACTCATCTCATATGTAAATACTGTATACTGTGTCCTTCACTATCTATTCTTTACGATCTGTTGCATCTTAGCCACTCTGTCACTGCTCATCCATATATTTTATACTTAATATATTCTCATTCCATTCCTTTACCAGTGTATTAGGTTTTGTTGTGGAATTGGTTAGATATGATATATGACCTGTTAGATACTGCTGCACTGTCGGATCTAGAAATATATCACGACACTCACAATAACGTCTGCTAAACATGTGTATGTGACCAATAACATTTAATTTAATTTGCTTAAATCGATTTGGGCTCCGCGGATCGATCCACCAGTACGGTAAACATTTGAACTGGGCACCGATCGTACATCTCCGCAATTAATGCACCACACACAGTTACTGTACTACTGACCCTGGAGTTGCTGCTGACGCGCGTTAGCAAGGTGTCCAGGATGGTGTCGTTGTCATGGCGATGCATGAGGATGAAGCGTAGGAAGGTTTTGAGGAGAGCCGTTTCCGTCACACTGCGCAGGAACAGATCCAGGTAGGCTGTACTGGCTATCATCTCATCTACAGATGACTGGAGGAAGTAGGGAGGGAGGGAGGGAGGGAGGGAGGGAGTGGGAGGGCAGGAGAGAGGGAGGGGGGGAGGGAGGGAGGGAGGGAGGGAGGGAGGGAGGAGGGGGGAGGGGAGGGAGGGAGGGGAGGGGAGGAGGGAGGGGAGGGAGGGGAGGGGGGAGGGAGGGGGAGGGAGGGAGGGAGGGAGGGAGGGAGGGAGGGAGGGAGGGAGGGAGGGAGGGAGGGAGGGAGGGAGGGAGGGAGGGAGGGAGGGAGGGAGGAGAGGGAGGGGGAGGGAGGGAGGGGGAGGGGAGGGAGGGAGGGAGGGGCGGGGAGGGGAGGGAGGGAGGGAGGGAGGAGGGAGGGAGGGGAGGGGGGGGGAGGGGA
>NW_027008606.1:53777-86027 GCF_036934945.1 Oncorhynchus masou masou
CCTCATTTTGTGGGCAGTGAGCACATAGCCTGTCTTCTCTTGAGAGCCATGTCTGCCTACGGCGGCCTTTCTCAATAGCAAGGCTATGCTCACTGAGTCTGTACATAGTCAAAGCTTCTGCCGCTGTGTACTCTCTGTTTAGGGCCAAATAGCATTCTAGTTTGCTCTGTTTTTTTGTTAATTTTTTCCAATGTGTCAAGTAATTATCTTTTTGTTTTCTCATGATTTGGTTGGGTCTAATTGTGTTGCTGTCCTGGGACTCTGTAGGGTGTGTTTGTGAACAGAGCCCCAGGACCAGCTTGCTTAGGGGACTCTTCTCCAGGTTCATCTCTCTGTAGGTGATGGCTTTGTTGTGGAAGGTTTGGGAATCGCTTCCTTTTAGGTGGTTATAGAATTTAACAGCTCTTTTCTGGATTTTGATAATTACTCTCTCTTTGTCTCTCTCTCCCTCCCTCCCAAACACTCTTTGTCTCTGTCTCCCTCCCTCCCAAACACTCTCTCTTTGTCTCCCCCCCTCTCTCCCTCTCTCTCCTCTCTCCTCTCTCCTCTCTCTCCTCTCTCTCCCCTCCCTCCCTCCCTCCCTCCCTCCCTCCCTCCCTCCCTCCCTCCCTCCCTCCCTCCCTCCCTCCCTCCCTCCCTCCCTCCCTCCCTCCCTCCCTCCCTCCCTCCCTCCCTCCCTCCCTCCCTCCCTCCCCCCCTCCCTCCCCCCCTCCCTCCCTCCCCCTCCCTCCCTCCCTCCCTCCCTCCCTCCCTCCCTCCCTCCCTCCCTCCCTCCCTCCCTCCCTCCCTCCCTCCAGTCATCTGTAGATGAGATGATAGCCAGTACAGCCTACCTGGATCTGTTCCTGCGCAGTGTGACGGAAACGGCTCTCCTCAAAACCTTCCTACGCTTCATCCTCATGCATCGCCATGACAACGACACCATCCTGGACACCTTGCTAACGCGCGTCAGCAGCAACTCCAGGGTCAGTAGTACAGTAACTGTGTGTGGTGCATTAATTGCGGAGATGTACGTATCGGTGCCCAGTTCAAATGTTTACCGTACTGGTGGATCGGTCCGCGGGAGCCCAAATCGATTTAAGCAAATCAAATTAAATGTTATTGGTCACATACACATGTTTAGCAGACGTTATTGTGAGTGTCGTAAAATATTTCAGTGCAGCAGTATCTAACAGGTCATATATCATATCTAACCAATTCCACAACAAAACCAAATACACACAATCTGGTAAAGGAATGGAATGAGAATATATTAAGTATAAAATATATGGATGAGCAGTGACAGAGTGGCTAAGATGCAACAGATCGTAAAGAATAGATAGTGAAGGACACAGTATACAGTATTTACATATGAGATGAGTAAAGTGAGATATGTAAACATTATTAAAGTGACTAGTGATTTCAAGTCTGTATGTTGGCAGCAGCCACTCAATGTTAGTGGTGGCTGTTTAACAGTCTGATGGCCTTGAGATAGAAGCTGTTTTTCAGTCTCTCGGTCCCAGCTTTGATGCACCTGTACTGACCTCGCCTTCTGGATGATAGCGGGGTGAACAGGCAGTGGCTCGGGTGGTTGTTGTCCTTGATGATCTTTATGGCCTTCCTGTGACATCGGGTGGTGTAGGTGTCCTGGAAGGCAGGTAGTTTGCCCTCTGGTGATGCGTTGGGCAGACCTCACTACCCTCTGGAGAGCCTTACGGTTGTGGGCGGAGCAGTTGCCGTACCAGGTGGTGATACAGCCCGACAGGATGCTGTCAATTGTGAATCTGTAAAAGTTCGTCAGGGTTGTAGGTGACAAGCCACATTTTTTTCAGCCTCCTGAAGTTGAGGAGTTACATACGTCTCGTGTCTGATTGTCTGTAGACCCTGTCACATACGTCTCGTGTCTGATTGTCTGTAGACCCTGTCACATACGTCTCCTGTCTGATTGTCTGTAGACTCTGCTACATACATCTCCTGTCCGATTGTCTGTAGACCCTGCCACATACGTCTCCTGTCCGATTGTCTGTAGACCCTGTCACATACGTCTCGTGTCCGAGCCGTTGATTTGCGACTCCACTTTGTCTCTATACTGACGCTTTGCTTGTTTGATTGCCTTGCAAACTACAGTTTGTATTTGGCCATGTCAAATAGCCTATTGGTTAGAGCGTTAGAGCGTTGGACTAGTAACCGGAAGGTTGCAAGTTCAAACCCCCGAGCTGACAAGGTACAAATCTGTCGTTCTGCCCCTGAACAGGCAGTTAACCCACTGTTCCCAGGCCGTCATTGAAAATAAGAATTTGTTCTTAACTGACTTGCCTGGTTAAATAAAGATCAAATAAATAAAAATACAAGTGTTTCCAGTCACCTTTACCACTATTAAATGCGATGGTAGACGCTTTCAAATGTTAACGAATTCGTCTGTTCACTCATATTTTAATTCCAAAAATACCTCTTATCTGTTGTGACTGAATTGATGTGTCCTCTCCTTCAGTTCAGTAGCCAACTGTTGACTGAATTGATGTGTCCTCTCCTTCAGTTCAGTAGCCAACTGTTGACTGAATTGATGTGTCCTCTCCTTCAGTTCAGTAGCCAACTGTTGACTGAATTGATGTGTCCTCTCCTTCAGTTCAGTAGCCAACTGTTGTGACTGAATTGATGTGTCCTCTCCTTCAGTTCAGTAGCCAACTGTTGTGACTGAATTGATGTGTCCTCTCCTTCAGTTCAGTAGCCAACTGTTGTGACTGAATTGATGTGTCCTCTCCTTCAGTTCAGTAGCCAACTGTTGACTGAATTGATGTGTCCTCTCCTTCAGTTCAGTAGCCAACTGTTGTGACTGAATTGATGTGTCCTCTCCTTCAGTTCAGTAGCCAACTGTTGACTGAATTGATGTGTCCTCTCCTTCAGTTCAGTAGCCAACTGTTGTGACTGAATTGATGCGTCCTCTCGTTCGGTTCAGTAGCCTATCCGACTGTTATGACTGCCAATGACTGTCAGATACGTGGGCACGGTGTCGGAGACACAGCTGATCGCGACAACCAGATTGTATGCCAACCCCTGTTCTTTTTGTAGGCTGTGCTTAAATCTGGCACCTTCAGCATTCAAATGCTTTGTAAAATAGGCTTTGGTTTTAAACAGTCGGTGTACTTGGTCATCTTTTTTTACACGAACAGGGTATAATTTCATAAAAGGACAGTAATCATTTCGACATTCCAAATTCCGAAAGGTCGAAACAATTCGCTTTAAAGGGCATCAGATTGGGGTGGCGGGGGGAGGCAAAAAGCATCAGATTGGGGTGGCGGGGGGAGGCAAAAAGCATCAGATTGGGGTGGCGGGGGAGGCAAAAAGCATCAGATTGGAGGGGCGGGGGAGGCAAAAGCATCAGATTGGAGGGGCGGGGGGAGGCAAAAGCATCAGATTGGAGGGGCGGGGGAGGCAAAAAGCATCAGATTGGAGGGGCGGGGGAGGCAAAAAGCATCAGATTGGAGGGGCGGGGGGAGGCAAAAAGCATCAGATTGGAGGGGCGGGGGAGGCAAAAGCATCAGATTGGAGGGGCGGGGGAGGCAAAAAGCATCAGATTGGGGTGGCGGGGGAGGCAAAAGCATCAGATTGGAGGGGCGGGGGAGGCAAAAAGCATCAGATTGGGGTGGCGGGGGAGGCAAAAAGCATCAGATTGGGGTGGCGGGGGAGGCAAAAAGCATCAGATTGGGGTGGCGGGGGAGGCAAAAAGCATCAGATTGGAGGGGGGGACAAAAAAACATCAGATGGGGGGGCGAAAAGCATTAGATTGGGGGGGGGCAAAAGCATTAGATTGGGGGGGACAAAAACATCAGATGGGGGGGGGTAAAAGCATTAGATTGGGGGGGAGACAAAAAGCATTAGATTGGGGGGGGGGACAAAAAGCATCAGATTGGGGGGTGGTAGAGGCTTTGTCTGCCCAATGGCTCAGCTCAGGTGCCTACTCACATTGACATTAACGCTCACTGACTCACATACTCTCTCCTCTCACTCACCGACTCGCATACTCTCTCTCCTCTCGCTCACCGACTCGCATACTCTCTCTCCTCTCGCTCACCGACTCGCATACTCTCTCTCCTCTCGCTCACCGACTCGCATACTCTCTCTCCTCTCGCTCACCGACTCGCATACTCTCTCTCCTCTCGCTCACTGACTCGCATACTCTCTCCTCTCGCTCACCGACTCGCAAACTCTCTCTCCTCTCGCTCACCGACTCGCATACTCTCTCTCCTCTCGCTCACCGACTCGCATACTCTCTCCTCTCGCTCACCGACTCGCAAACTCTCTCTCCTCTCGCTCACCGACTCGCATACTCTCTCTCCTCTCGCTCACTGACTCGCATACTCTCTCTTCTCACTCACCGACTCGCAAACTCTCTCTCCTCTCGCTCACCGACTCGCATACTCTCTCTCCTCTCGCTCACCGACTCGCATACTCTCTCTCCTCTCGCTCACCGACTCGCATACTCTCTCTCCTCTCGCTCACCGACTCGCAAACATGCTATTGTTCTGTGGTTTCTATCTATCTCTACCTGTGTCTAATGTTCTGCTGTTTCTATCTATCTCTACCTGTGTCTAATGTTCTGTGGTTTCTATCTATCTCTACCTGTGTCTAATGTTCTGTTGTTTCTCTCCTACAGCTGTGTCTAATGTTCTGTGGTTTCTATCTATCTCTACCTGTGTCTAATGTTCTGTGGTTTCTATCTATCTCTACCTGTGTCTAATGTTCTGTTGTTTCTCTCCTACAGCTGTGTCTAATGTTCTGTTGTTTCTCTCCTACAGCTGTGTCTAATGTTCTGTTGTTTCTCTCCTACAGCTGTGTCTAATGTTCTGTTGTTTCTCTCCTACAGCTGTGTCTAATGTTCTGTTGTTTCTCTCCTACAGCTGTGTCTAATGTTCTGTTGTTTCTCTCCTACAGCTGTGTCTAATGTTCTGTTGTTTCTCTCCTACAGCTGTGTCTAATGTTCTGTTGTTTCTCTCCTACAGCTGTGTCTAATGTTCTGTTGTTTCTCTCCTACAGCTGTGTCTAATGTTCTGTTGTTTCTCTCCTACAGCTGTGTCTAATGTTCTGTTGTTTCTCTCCTACAGCTGTGTCTAATGTTCTGTTGTTTCTCTCCTACAGCTGTGTCTAATGTTCTGTTGTTTCTCTCCTACAGCTGTGTCTAATGTTCTGTTGTTTCTCTCCTACAGCTGTGTCTAATGTTCTGTTGTTTCTCTCCTACAGCTGTGTCTAATGTTCTGTTGTTTCTCTCCTACAGCTGTGTCTAATGTTCTGTTGTTTCTCTCCTACAGCTGTGTCTAATGTTCTGTTGTTTCTCTCCTACAGCTGTGTCTAATGTTCTGTTGTTTCTCTCCTACAGCTGTGTCTAATGTTCTGTTGTTTCTCTCCTACAGCTGTGTCTAATGTTCTGTTGTTTCTCTCCTACAGCTGTGTCTAATGTTCTGTTGTTTCTCTCCTACAGCTGTGTCTAATGTTCTGTTGTTTCTCTCCTACAGCTGTGTCTAATGTTCTGTTGTTTCTCTCCTACAGCTGTGTCTAATGTTCTGTTGTTTCTCTCCTACAGCTGTGTCTAATGTTCTGTTGTTTCTCTCCTACAGCTGTGTCTAATGTTCTGTTGTTTCTCTCCTACAGCTGTGTCTAATGTTCTGTTGTTTCTCTCCTACAGCTGTGTCTAATGTTCTGTTGTTTCTCTCCTACAGCTGTGTCTAATGTTCTGTTGTTTCTCTCCTACAGCTGTGTCTAATGTTCTGTTGTTTCTCTCCTACAGCTGTGTCTAATGTTCTGCTGTTTCTATCTATCTCTACCTGTGTCTAATGTTCTGTGGTTTCTATCTATCTCTGCCTGTGTCTAATGTTCTGTTGTTTCTCTCCTACAGCTGTGTCTAATGTTCTGCTGTTTCTATCTATCTCTACCTGTGTCTAATGTTCTGTTGTTTCTCTCCTACAGCTGTGTCTAATGTTCTGTTGTTTCTCTCCTACAGCTGTGTCTAATGTTCTGCTGTTTCTATCTATCTCTACCTGTGTCTAATGTTCTGTTGTTTCTCTCCTACAGCTGTGTCTATTGTTCTGCTGTTTCTATCTATCTCTACCTGTGTCTAATGTTCTGTTGTTTCTCTCCTACAGCTGTGTCTAATGTTCTGTTGTTTCTCTCCTACAGCTGTGTCTAATGTTCTGTTGTTTCTCTCCTACAGCTGTGTCTAATGTTCTGTTGTTTCTCTCCTACAGCTGTGTCTAATGTTCTGTTATTTCTCTCCTACAGCTGTGTCTAATGTTCTGTTGTTTCTCTCCTACAGCTGTGTATGGTGTCTTTGAGCCTGTTCAGGACTCTGCTCTCTCTCAACTGTGAAGACCTCATGTTGCAGCTCGTTCTCAGGTAGAAACTGCCTGCCTGTCTGTCTGCCTTTCTGTCTGTCTGCCTTTCTGTCTGTCTGCCTTTCTGTCTGTCTGTCTGCCTGCCTGCCTGTCTGTGTAGTCTGGAATACGTGTTTAGTCTATGTGGAACGGGCTCGTCGTCTGTGTGGAACGGGCTCGTCGTCTGTGTGGAACGGGCGCGTTTAGTCTGTGTGGAACGGGCGCGTTTAGTCTGTGTGGAACGGGCGCGTTTAGTCTGTGTGGAACGGGCGCGTTTAGTCTGTGTGGAACGGGCGTTTAGTCTGTGTGGAACGGGCGCGTTTAGTCTGTGTGGAACGGGCGCGTTTAGTCTGTGTGGAACGGGCGCGTTTAGTCTGCGTGGAACGGGCGCGTTTAGTCTGGGTGGAACGGGCGCGTTTAGTCTGTGTGGAACGGGCGCGTTTAGTCTGTGTGGAACGGGCGCGTTTAGTCTGCGTGGAACGGGCGCGTTTAGTCTGCGTGGAACGGGCGCGTTTAGTCTGTGTGGAACGGGCGCGTTTAGTCTGTGTGGAACGGGCGCGTTTAGTCTGTGAGGAACGGGCGCGTTTAGTCTGTGTGGAACGGGCGCGTTTAGTCTGTGTGGAACGGGCGCGTTTAGTCTGTGAGGAACGGGCGCGTTTAGTCTGTGTGGAACGGGCAAGTTTAGTCTGTGTGGAACGGGCAAGTTTAGTCTGCGAGGAACGGGCGCGTTTAGTCTGCGTGGAACGGGCGCGTTTAGTCTGCGTGGAACGGGCGCGTTTAGTCTGCGTGGAACGGGCGCGTTTAGTCTGCGTGGAACGGGCGCGTTTAGTCTGCGTGGAACGGGCGCGTTTAGTCTGCGTGGAACGCGCGCGTCCTCTGTGTGGAACGCGCGCGTTTAGTCCGTGCGGAACGCGCGCGTTTAGTCCGTGCGGAACGCGCGCGTTTAGTCCGTGCGGAACGCGCGCGTTTAGTCCGTGCGGAACGCGCGCGTTTAGTCCGTGCGGAACGCGCGCGTTTAGTCTGTGCGGAACGGGCGCGTTTAGTCTGTGCGGAACGGGCGCGTTTAGTCTGTGCGGAACGGGCGCGTTTAGTCTGTGTGGAACGGGCGCGTTTAGTCTGTGTGGAACGGGCGCGTTTAGTCTGTGTGGAACGGGCGCGTTTAGTCTGTGTGGAACGGGCGCGTTTAGTCTGTGTGGAACGGGCAAGTTTAGTCTGTGTGGAACGGGCGCGTTTAGTCTGCGAGGAACGGGCGCGTTTAGTCTGCGTGGAACGGGCGCGTTTAGTCTGCGTGGAACGGGCGCGTTTAGTCTGCGTGGAACGGGCGCGTTTAGTCTGCGTGGAACGGGCGCGTTTAGTCTGCGTGGAACGCGCGCGTCCTCTGTGTGGAACGCGCGCGTTTAGTCCGTGCGGAACGCGCGCGTTTAGTCCGTGCGGAACGCGCGCGTTTAGTCCGTGCGGAATGCGCGCGTTTAGTCCGTGCGGAATGCGCGCGTTTAGTCCGTGCGGAACGCGCGCGCCGTCTATGCGGAATGCCCCTGTAGTCATTGTATTGTTGTCGTGCAGGTATCTTCTACCCTGTACCCATGTGATGTTGAGTCAGAGGCGTGCTGTCAGGGACACCGATCTCTATGGTAAATCAGCTGACAAGTTCCTGTCCCTCATCCCAGAGTGCTGCCGCCTCAGCGTACCGCCCTCTGCTGAGCGGGAGGAAGAACCTGCCTTCTGGGGGAAAGGTAACCAACTGGACACTCTGTTATTGACACTTTATTCAGATAGTAAAGAAATGAGATGGGGAGACAGTGGGAAGGTTGGACGCTTGGGTTGATCCCTGGTCTCCTGTGTTGGGGGGGGGGGGTTTGATCCCTGGTCTCCTGTGTTGGGGGGGTGTTGATCCCTGGTCTCCTGTGTTGGGGGGGGGGGGGTGTTGATCCCTGGTCTCCTGTGTTGGGGGGGTGTTGATCCCTGGTCTCCTGTGTTGGGGAGGGGGGGGCTTGATCCCTGGTCTCCTGTGTTGGGGGGTTTGATCCCTGGTCTCCTGTGTTGGGGGGGTTTGATCCCTGGTCTCCTGTGTTGGGGGGGGGGGTTTGATCCCTGGTCTCCTGTATTGGGGGGGGGGCTTGATCCCTGGTCTCCTGTGTTGGGGAGGGGGGGGTTGATCCCTGGTCTCCTGTGTTGGGGGGGGGGTTGATCCCTGGTCTCCTGTGTTGGGGGGGGTGTTGATCCCTGGTCTCCTGTGTTGGGGGGGGTGTTGATCCCTGGTCTCCTGTGTTGGGGAGGGGGGGCTTGATCCCTGGTCTCCTGTGTTGGGGGGGGTTTGATCCTGGTCTCCTGTGTTGGGGGGTTTGATCCCTGGTCTCCTGTGTTGGGGGGGGGGGGGGTTGATCCCTGGTCTCCTGTATTGGGGGGGGGGGGTTGATCCCTGGTCTCCTGTGTTGGGGGGGGGGGGGTTGATCCCTGGTCTCCTGTGTTGGGGGGGGGGTTGATCCCTGGTCTCCTGTGTTGGGGGGGGGGGGGGGGGATTGATCCCTGGTCTCCTGTGTTGGGGGGGGGGGTTGATCCCTGGTCTCCTGTGTTGGGGGGGGGGGGGGTTGATCCCTGGTCTCCTGTGTTGGGGGGGGGGGGGGTTGATCCCTGGTCTCCTGTGTTGGGGGGGGGGGGGGGGAGGAATTGATCCCTGGTCTCCTGTATTGGGGGGGGGGGCTTTATCCCTGGTCTCCTGTGTTGGGGAGGGGGGGCTTGATCCCTGGTCTCCTGTGTTGGGGAGGGGGGGGGCTTGATCCCTGGTCTCCTGTGTTGGGGAGGGGGGGGCTTGATCCCTGGTCTCCTGTGTTGGGGGGGGCTTGATCCCTGGTCTCCTGTGTTGGGGGGGGTTTGATCCCTGGTCTCCTGTGTTGGGGGGGGTTGATCCCTGGTCTCCTGTGTTGGGGGGGGGGGGGGTTGATCCCTGGTCTCCTGTGTTGGGGGGGATCCAGGGGGTCCTACAATGTACCCTATTAATAAGAAATAAACAATGAGAGTAGGTAACCCAGGGTGCAGTGCTTCCTCTGGTAAATGTGTTAGATGTGGGTGGAGAGTTAGCGGGTTGGGGGGGGGGGGTTGTGTAAGTACTGAACAGCTTGGTTCTGGTGACTTTTTAAAAGGAAAAACATGAAAATAACCATAATATAATTTCCACCCCCAGAAATCAACTCAATAAAATAATTGGGATTAAATGATTACAGTTCAACAGGAGGCAATTTAATGTGCTGCAGCTATTTGAAGAAACACAACAGAGACCTTCATCACAAAGGGAGGGCGCGTTGAACATCTCTTTCCGGATTCTGACAAAAACCTCTGACACAGGTTTACAGCCTTGGTCAGAGCACTTTATTCCCCTGGTCTTTTGGAACAGAGTTTCCAACGCTCTCCTGTAATTTAGCTCCTTGGTGGAGAGGGGGGCGTTGATGGAGAGCCGCGGGGTGGGGGGGGGGGTTGATGGAGAGCCGCATGCCGGCGGCTAGGTGCTCTCCCTGCAGTCTGTTCCTCAAGTCTGTTTTCGACCTGCAATAACAGAGATGATAATAAGAAGAGAAAGGAGAGGGACAAAGAGGATCTACTTTCACATTTTAAATATTCTTTACTCGTTTAATTGCAGAGAAGTCCCTTTATCACAGTTTAACGGAGGAAGCCGGTTTTGTCATTGCGACTGCTGCCAGCTGGCTAAGGCAGGGGAAGAGCTGTCATCAAACCGCTGTGTCATTGTTGTCAGCTGGGCCAACCCCTGAAATACATGGAGGAAAAAACAAAAGATGTCCAACATTAAAGAAGAGTCAACAGAGTGGTAGTTCAACAGGAGTAAGGGTTGGGCAACACCGGTCTAAAATGGTCTCTTCAAAGGATTGTCACACTCATGCCATACCTTGAATGTTCCAACTAGCATATGTTGCAGCTCAGCAGCCTCTGGCGCTTGGAGAACTACCCAGTCCGTACCCAGTCCGTACCCAGTCCGTACCCAGTCCGTACCCAGTCCGTACCCAGTCCGTACCCAGTCCGTACCCAGTCCGTACCCAGTCCGTACCCAGTCCGTACCCAGTCCGTACCCAGTCCGTACCCAGTCCGTACCCAGTCAGTACCCAGTCAGTACCCAGTCTGTACCCAGTCAGTACCCAGTCCGTACCATCTCTGTTGGGTATCTTTTTGATGTGCAGCCCCATCAGTACTCAGTATAGAATAGACATTTTGAGAAATGGAATGATCCAATAGAACAATCTTTACCTTTTAGTCTTTACCTCCTCTATCCCCCCCTCCTGATCCCTCCGCTGTCCCCCCCCTCCTGATCCCTCCGCTGTCCCCCCCTCCTGATCCCTCCGCTGTCCCCCCCTCCTGATCCCTCCGCTGTCCCCCCCTCCTGATCCCTCCTCTGTCCCCCCCTCCTGATCCCTCCGCTGCCCCCCCCCCTCCTGATCCCTCCTCTGTCCCCCTCCTGATCCCTCCTCTGTCCCCCCCCCCCTGATCCCTCCTCTGTCCCCCCCTCCTGATCCCTCCGCTGTCCCCCCCTCCTGATCCCTCCTCTGTCCCCCCTCCTGATCCCTCCGCTGTCCCCCCTCCTGATCCCTCCGCTGTCCCCCCCCTCCTGATCCCTCTGCTGTCCCCCCCTCCTGATCCCTCCTCTGTCCCCCCCTCCTGATCCCTCCGCTGTCCCCCACCTGATCCCTCCGTTTTCCCCCTCCTGATCCCTCCTCTGTCCCCCTCCTGATCCCTCCGCTGTCCCCCCCTCCTGATCCCTCCGCTGTCCCCCCCCTCCTGATCCCTCCGCTGTCCCCCTCCTGATCCCTCCTCTGTCCCCCCTCCTGATCCCTCCTCTGTCCCCCTCCTGATCCCTCCGCTGTCCCCCTCCTGATCCCTCCTCTGTCCCCCCTCCTGATCCCTCCTCTGTCCCCCCTCCTGATCCCTCCTCTGTCCCCCTCCTGATCCCTCCTCTGTCCCCCTCCTGATCCCTCCTCTGTCCCCCTCCTGATCCCTCCTCTGTCCCCCCCCTCCTGATCCCTCCGTTTTCCCCCCACCTGATCCCTCCGCTGTCCCCCACCTGATCCCTCCGCTGTCCCCCACCTGATCCCTCCGCTGTCCCCCACCTGATCCCTCCGCTGTCCCCCCCTCCTGATCCCTCCGCTGTCCCTCCCCCCTCCTGATCCCTCCGCTGTCCCCCTCCTGATCCCTCCGCTGTCCCCCCTCCTGATCCCTCCGCTGTCCCCCCCTCCTGATCCCTCCGCTGTCCCCCCCTCCTGATCCCTCCTCTGTCCCCCACCTGATCCCTCCGCTGTCCCCCACCTGATCCCTCCGCTGTCCCCCACCTGATCCCTCCGCTGTCCCCCACCTGATCCCTCCGCTGTCCCCCCTCCTGATCCCTCCGCTGTCCCCCCCTCCTGATCCCTCCGCTGGCCCCCTCCTGATCCCTCCGCTGTCCCCCCTCCTGATCCCTCCGCTGTCCCCCCCCTCCTGATCCCTCCTCTGTCCCCCCCTCCTGATCCCTCCGCTGTCCCCCCCCCTCCTGATCCCTCCTCTGTCCCCCTCCTGATCCCTCCTCTGTCCCCCCCCTCCTCCTGATCCCTCCTCTGTCCCCCCCTCCTGATCCCTCCGCTGTCCCCCCCCTCCTGATCCCTCCTCTGTCCCCCCCCTCCTGATCCCTCCGCTGTCCCCCTCCTGATCCCTCCGCTGTCCCCCCCCCTCCTGATCCCTCTGCTGTCCCCCCTCCTGATCCCTCCTCTGTCCCCCCCCCTGATCCCTCCGCTG
The DNA here is from genome assembly GCF_036934945.1 of Oncorhynchus masou masou. Lineage (NCBI taxonomy): Eukaryota > Metazoa > Chordata > Actinopteri > Salmoniformes > Salmonidae > Oncorhynchus > Oncorhynchus masou. The sequence goes on from NW_027008606.1 coordinate 65,891, forward strand.
TCCCCCACCTGATCCCTCCGCTGTCCCCCACCTGATCCCTCCTCTGTCCCCCTCCTGATCCCTCCGCTGTCCCCCTCCTGATCCCTCCGCTGTCCCCCCTCCTGATCCCTCCTCTGTCCCCCCTCCTGATCCCTCCTCTGTCCCCCTCCTGATCCCTCTGCTGTCCCCCACCTGATCCCTCCTCTGTCCCCCCTCCTGATCCCTCCGTTTTCCCCCTCCTGATCCCTCCTCTGTCCCCCTCCTGATCCCTCCTCTGTCCCCCTCCTGATCCCTCCGTTTTCCCCCTCCTGATCCCTCCTCTATCCCCCTCCTGATCCCTCCGCTGTCCCCCACCTGATCCCTCCGCTGTCCCCCACCTGATCCCTCCTCTGTCCCCCACCTGATCCCTCCGCTGTCCCCCACCTGATCCCTGCTGCGCTGTGTTTTTGAGTTGCCACAGCTCACAGAGATAAATAACCTGCAGAATTGTGTTGAACCCAGACAGATTATCTATTTGCCAAGAAAAGCGAATGTGCTTTCACAGAACTTTATTTAAGCTATGTTTGGTAGAAATGGGATGTTTCTTTGAGTGTGGTCGGCAATGGTTCTGTCGTGGAGCCGCGCTACACTAAAATGAATGCAGAGGGACCCCTGCCTTGGTGTTGTTAAAAGGTGGAGCCGCGCCACACTAAAATGAATGCAGAGGGACCCCTGCCTTGGTGTTGTGTTAAAAGGTGGACGAAGTCGAAGTGTTAAAGGATAACCATGACTGACGTTCCTCCCTGTTATGTGCCCTTTGTCTCTGTCCGTCTCTGTCTCCGTCCCCCTGTCTCCGTCCCCCTGTCTGTCTTCCTCCCTGACGTTCCTCCCTGTTATGTGCTCTTTGTCTCTGTCTCCGTCTCCCTGTCTGTCTACCCCATCTGTCTGTCTACCCCATCTGTCTGTCTTCCCTGTCTGCATGTCTATCTGTCTTCCCCGTCTGCCTGTCTGTCTTCCCCGTCTGCCTGTCTGTCTGTCTGTCTTCCCCGTCTGCCTGTCTGTCTGTCTGTCTTCCCCGTCTGCCTGTCTGTCTGTCTGTCTTCCCCGTCTGTCTGTCTGTCTGTCTTCCCCGTCTGCCTGTCTGTCTGTCTTCCCCGTCTGCCTGTCTGTCTGTCTTCCCCGTCTGTCTGTCTTCCCCGTCTGTCTGTCTTCCCCATCTGTCTGTCTGTCTGTCTTCCCCGTCTGCCTGTCTGTCTGTCTTCCCCGTCTTCCCCGTCTGTCTGTCTTCCCCGTCTGTCTGTCTTCCCCGTCTGTCTGTCTCTCCCTATCCGTCTTCCCCGTCTGTCTGTCTTCCCCGTCTGTCTGTCTCTCCCTATCCGTCCTCCCCGTCTGTCTGTCTTCCCCGTCTGTCTGTCTCTCCCTATCCGTCCTCCCCATCTGTCTGTCTTCCCCGTCTGTCTGTCTTCCCCGTCTGTCTCTCCCTATCCATCCATCCGTCTCTCCCTCTGTCTGTCTGCAGTACTGAACAGCCCCAGCTCAGAGTCTCCTGTACACCCCAAACCCAGCACTCCATCCCGCCTGGCCCTCTTCATGCGCCAGCAGAGCACTGCACTGCCCTTCACCCCCTCCCCCACTGAGGCGGTCCCCTCGTCCCCCCGCGGGGGCCCTAGCACCCCCCTGTCCCCCGACAGCCCCATGCACCCCGTCCCAGAGGGGCTGGACTGGGAGTCGGGGTACCTGGAGTACCTCAGGGACGCCCGTAGGGGGGTAGAGCTGTGCTCCTGGGCCTGTCGGAACTGGTCAGCCCCCTACGACGGAGAGGACCCCTCACCCAACGCGGCGCCTCTACCGCCCCCGCCCCCCACCTCCAACCCCTCCCTGGCCATGTTCCCAGAGCACTTCTCCTTCCAGCAGGGAGGAGGAGGTGGTAGTACCTCCTACGGCCAGCAGAGGGCAGCGGTGGTGGCAGCGGCGCGGTCAGAGTGGAGCAGTACAGAGAGGGACAGTGGAGAGTGGGACGTCACCATCGGTGAGAACAACTGTACCATCAGCCTCACGCCCCGCACCAAGAAACGCAGCCTGCAGAGAGAGGAGGTCCCCCTCCCCAAACCTCTCCACCTCCCTCCTGACTCGACCTCTGCCTCCGTCCCTGACCCCTCTGCTGCCCCCCACCTCCCCTCCCGCCCCTCCATAGGCCCTCACCAGGCCATCTTCAATGGAACGTCGTCGGGGGGTCAGGAGGACGGGTGTCCAGACAGCCGGGATGGAGGGATGGAGGTTAAGAAGGTGAAGAGAGATTTGGACGAGCAGCAGCAGCACGGAGACTCTAGTCAGAACGTTGCAGTAGGTGCCAGCCCAAGCCCGGTCCCTAACCCGGCCCAGTCCTGTGGGCCCCTACAGGGGTTGCACAGGGAAGGGAATGGTAGTGTGACTGGGGAAAACTCCCGACGTCTAACATCACACGTACAGAGTCACAGCCAGGATCAGCCTCCTCCGTGGACTCCAGGAGCCTGTACCAACTCCTCCAACGTCAGCCTGACCCCTCAGGTCCCTGGATCGGGACCTCCAGAGGCAATGCTCTCTACCCAGTCAGAGGCAGTGGAGCGACTGATCTCTGAGCTCCTGGATGGGGCTGGACCGGGGGAGGGGGGCCAGCAGGGGCCTGGAGACTCCAACGGCCAGGGCATCAGCATCGAGGCCTTCACCCAGGAACTCCGGGAGTTGGAGGAGAGGGTGAGGGAGAGGAGCAGGGGGATGGGGCTTCTCAGACAGCTGGAGGAGACCACCAGAGACCCCGACTCAGAGGAACCACTGCCCCCCTCACCCCTGGACGCTGACCTGATTGGGACTGGGGCAGTGAGTGGAGTGGAGCCCAAGGTAGTGGGGTCAGCTGTGGGGCTGTTCAGCCCTGCCAGGCCTTTAGGACAGCCATCCGCTCAGCCCTACACAGGTGAGAAAGACCACCACACTACAGTGTAATGTGTATCAATCTGTTTTGATGTTTGTTTTTGGGGATGATGTCAGTTGCTAAATATTGATTTGGTGTTTGATGTTGGATGATGCTCATCATGGATGATGCTCAATTGTTTGACTTTTTAATGTTGGTTTTATATATTTAAAAAAAATGTTTGGTGTTTGAAGTGACACAGTAAATGAATACAGACCGTTTGGTGTGACACAGTAAATTAATACAGACCGTTTGGTGTTTGGTGTAACACAGTAAATTAATACAGACCGTTTGGTGTGACACAGTAAATTAATACAGACCGTTTGGTGTTTGGTGTGACACAGTAAATTAATACAGACCGTTTGGTGTGACACAGTAAATTAATACAGACCGTTTGGTGTAACACAGTAAATTAATACAGACCGTTTGGTGTGACACAGTAAATTAATACAGACTGTTTGGTGTAACACAGTAAATTAATACAGACCGTTTGGTGTGACACAGTAAATGAATACAGACCGTTTGGTGTGACACAGTAAATTAACACAGACCGTTTTGGTGTTTGGTGTGACACAGTATATTAATACAGACCGTTTGGTGTGACACAGTAAATTAATACAGACTGTTTGGTGTGACACAGTAAATTAATACAGACCATTTGGTGTGACACAGTAAATTAACACAGACCATTTGGTGTGACACAGTAAATTAATACAGACCGTTTGGTGTGACACAGTAAATGAATACAGACTGTTTGGTGTGACACAGTAAATGAATACCGACTGTTTGGTGTGACACAGTAAATGAATACAGACCGTTTGGTGTGACACAGTAAATGAATACAGACCGTTTGGTGTGACACAGTAAATGAATACAGACTGTTTGGTGTGACACAGTAAATGAATACCGACTGTTTGGTGTGACACAGTAAATTAATACAGACCGTTTGGTGTGACACAGTAAATTAATACAGACCGTTTGGTGTGACACAGTAAATGAATACAGACCGTTTGGTGTAACACAGTAAATGAATACAGACCGTTTGGTGTGACACAGTAAATTAATACAGACCGTTTGGTGTGACACAGTAAATTAATACAGACCGTTTGGTGTGACACAGTAAATGAATACAGACCGTTTGGTGTGACACAGTAAATTAATACAGACCGTTTGGTGTGACACAGTAAATGAATACAGACCGTTTGGTGTGACACAGTAAATGAATACAGACCGTTTGGTGTTTGGTGTAACACAGTAAATTAATACAGACCGTTTGGTGTTTGGTGTGACACAGTAAATTAATACAGACCGTTTGGTGTTTGGTGTAACACAGTAAATGAATACAGACCGTTTGGTGTGACACAGTAAATTAATACAGACCGTTTGGTGTAACACAGTATATTAATACAGACTGTTTGGTGTGACACAGTAAATGAATACAGACTGTTTGGTGTGACACAGTATATTAATACAGACTGTTTGGTGTGACACAGTAAATGAATACAGACTGTTTGGTGTAACACAGTATATTAATACAGACTGTTTGGTGTGACACAGTAAATGAATACAGACCGTTTGGTGTGACACAGTAAATTAATACAGACCGTTTCGTGTTTGGTGTGACACAGTAAATGAATACAGACCGTTTGGTGTGACACAGTAAATTAATACCGACTGTTTCTTCCTTTTGATATTTAGTGTTGTCTTGTTTTTTTGTCATGTTGGATCTAGCCATCCGTTAGTGTGCTGGTGCACCCTCTCCCTCCGTTCTCATGTTCTCTCCTCCTCCCCCCCTCCCCGTCAGGTCCGTTCATGGTGGTTCTATTTGCCAAGCTGGAGAACATGCTCCACAACTCTCTGTATGTGAACATCTTGCTGACAGGGATCCTGTGCCAGCTAGCCTGCTACCCTCAGCCCCTGCTCCGATCCTTCCTCCTCAACACCAACATGGTGTTCCAGCCCAGCGTCAAGTCTCTCATACAGGTAGGAAGACATCGCTGTGTTCCTGGTCTGGTAGAAAGACATCGCTGTGTTCCTGGTCTGGTAGAAAGACATCACTGTGTTCCTGGTCTGGTAGAAAGACACCACTGTGTTCCTGGTCTGGTAGAAAGTCTCTCATACAGGTAGGAAGACATCGCTGTGTTCCTGGTCTGGTAGAAAGACATCGCTGTGTTCCTGGTCTGGTAGAAAGACATCGCTGTGTTCCTGGTCTGGTAGAAAGATATCGCTGTGTTCCTGGTCAGGTAGAAAGACACCACTGTGTTCCTGGTCTGGTAGAAAGACATCACTGTGTTCCTGGTCTGGTAGAAGGACATCACTGTGTTCCTGGTCTGGTAGAAGGACATCACTGTGTTCCTGGTCTGGTAGAAAGTCTCTCATAGAGGTAGGAAGACATCGCTGTGTTCCTGGTCTAGTAGAAAATCTCTCATACAGGTAGGAAGACATCACTGTGTTCCTGGTCTGGTAGAAAGACATCACTGTGTTCCTGGTCTGGTAGAAAGACATCACTGTGTTCCTGGTCTGGTAGAAAGACATCACTGTGTTCCTGGTCTGGTAGAAAGTCTCTCATAGAGTTAGGAAGACATCGCTGTGTTCCTGGTCTGGTAGAAAGACATCACTGTGTCCCTGGTCTGGTAGAAAGACATCACTGTGTTCCTGGTCTGGTAGAAAGACATCACTGTGTTCCTGGTCTGGTAGAAAGACATCACTGTGTTCCTGGTCTGGTAGAAAGTCTCTCATAGAGGTAGGAAGACATCGCTGTGTTCCTGGTCTAGTAGAAAATCTCTCATACAGGTAGGAAGACATCACTGTGTTCCTGGTCTGGTAGAAAGACATCACTGTGTTCCTGGTCTGGTAGAAAGACACCACTGTGTTCCTGGTCTGGTAGAAAGACACCACTGTGTTCCTGGTCTGGTAGAAAGTCTCTCATACAGGTAGAAAGACATCACTGTGTTCCTGGTCTGGTAGAAAGTATATATTTCCAGGCAAACATCGGGGGTTGTGTAATGTTTTCTAAGTAGCTGTCATTTTGTAAATGACCATATTCTGCCTCAAGGGTCAGTTGCCCATCTCTTCTAATCTCTTGCCCTAACATCACCTGGCTGTCCTCTGCTGACCTCCATCACTCATCTTCGCTCTGTTCCCTTCAACTGCTGACCACTTTCTCCTCTGACCTCTGCCCTCTGCTGCTCTCTCAATCGACTGTTTATGCTGATCATTCAGAAAGTATTCAGACCCCTTGACATTTTCCACATTTTGTTACATTTACAGCCTTACTCTAAAATGGATTAAATTGTTTCCCCCCCCCCCCCTCAATCTAAACACAATACCCCATAATGACAAAGCAAAAACTGTTTGTTTTTTTACATGTTTGCAAATGTATATAGAAAATAAACATCTGAAATATCAAATTTACATACGTTTTCAGACCCTTTACTCAGTACTTTGTTGAAGCACCTTTGGCAGCGATTACAACCTTGTGTCTTCTTGGGTATGACGCCACAAGCTTGGCGCACCTGTATTTGGGGAGTTTCTCCCATTCTTCTCTGCAGATCCTCTCAAGCTCTGTCAGGTTGGACGATGCTATTTTCAGGTCTCTCCAGAGTCTCTTCAGGTCTCTCTTCAAATCTTGGTTTCATCAGACCAGAGAATCTTGTTTCTCATGCTCTGAGTCCTTTAGTTGCCTTTTGGCAAACTCAAAGCTGTCATGTACCTTTTACTGAGGAGTGGCTTCCGTCTGGCCACTTTAGCATAAAGGCCTGATTGGTGGAGTGCTGTAGAGATGGTTGTCCTTCTGGAAGGTTCTCCCATCTCCACAGAGGAACTCTAGAGCTCTGTCAGAGTGAACCATTGGGTTCTAGGTCACCTCCCTGACCAAGGCCCTCCTCCCTGATTGCTCAGTTTGGCTGGGCAGCCAGCTCTAGGAAGAGTCTTGGTGGTTCCAAACTTCTTCCATTGAAGAATGATTGGAGGCCAGTGTTCTTGGGGACCTTCAATGCTGCAGAAATGTTTTGGTACCCTCCCCAGATCTGTGCCTCGACACAATCCTGGCTTGGTTTTTGCTGTGACATGCACTGTCAACTCTGTGGGACCTTATATAGACCGGTGTTTGCCTTTCCAAATCATGACCAATCAATTGATTGATTTACCAGAAGTGGACTCCAATCAAGTTGTTGAAAAAATCTCAAGAATAATCAATGGAAACAGGATGCACCTGAGCTCAATTTCGAGTCTCATAGCAAAGGGTCTGAATACTTATGTAAACAAGGTATTTCTATTTATTTATTTATTATAAATTTGCAAACCCTTTTTTCCCACTTTTTCACTGTCATTATGGGGTATTGTGTGTAGATTGATGAGGAAAACACTGTATTTAATCCATTTTTAAGTAAGGCTGTAACGTAAGAAAATGTGGAAAGGGGTCTGAATACTTTCTGAATGCACTTATGTCAGAATAGCTGGAAGCCATATGGCTGTATGTTTTTTGTAATGATCAGATTACTTACTATCTCCCTGTCTCCTCATTCCCCTGTCTACTCCCTCCCATCTCCCTCCTCTGCCCTCCCTCCCCTCTTCTCTCTCCTCATTCCCCTGTCTCCTCCCTCCCATCTCCCTCCTCTGCCTGCTCTTCCTTCTCTCTCTGCCCTCCCTCCCCTCTTCTCTCTCCCTTTCCCCTGTCTCCTCCCTCCCATCTCCCTCCTCTGCCCTCCCTCCCCTCTTCTCTCTCCTCATTCCCCTGTCTACTCCCTCCCATCTCCCTCCTCTGCCCTCCCTCCCCTCTTCTCTCTCCTCATTCCCCTGTCTCCTCCCTCCCATCTCCCTCCTCTGCCTGCTCTGCCTTCTCTCTCTGCCCTCCCTCCCCTCTTCTCTCTTCCCTCTCCCCCTTCCGCTTCTCTCTTCCCTCTCCCCCTTCCTCTTCTCTCTCCCCCTTCCTCTTCTCTCTCCCCTCTCCCCCCATCCTCTTCCCTCTCCCCCTTCCTCGTCTCTCTTCCCTCTCCCCCTTCCTCTTCTCTCTTCCCTCTCCCCTTCCTCTTCTCTCTTCCCTCTCCCCCTTCCTCTTCTCTCTCTTCCCTCTCCCCCTTCCTCTTCTCTCTCCCCCCTTCCTCTTCTCTCTCCCCTCTCCCCCCTTCCTCTTCTCTCTCCCCCCTTCCTCTTCTCTCTTCCCTCTCCCCTTCCTCGTCTCTCTTCCCTCTCCCCCTTCCTCTTCTCTCTTCCCTCTCCCCCTTCCTCTTCTCTCTTCCCTCTCCCCCTTCCTCTTCTCTCTTCCCTCTCCCCCTTCCTCTTCTCTCTCCCCCCTTCCTCTTCTCTCTCCCCTGCCTCCTCTCTTCCCACTCCCCCCTCTCTCCAACTCTCTCCCCTGCCCCAGGTTCTGGGCTCAGTAAAGAACCGTATTGAGGTGTTTGCAGCATCCCATGAGGACTTCCCTGGAATGCTGAGGAAAGCCCAGCGCTACCTGGTTGCCAGGGGCAAGGTGGACTGGGCTGACTGTTCCCCCATGGGGGTACCCACCCTGCGACGCTCTGATTCCCTGGGTGAGAGAGACACACACACACACACACACACACACACACACACACACACACACACACACACACACACACACACACACACACACACACACACACACACACACACAGCCTGTAGTAGCACATTGGAAAGCTAGAGAGAATGAATCATGCAGAGGCTGTGTTGTAGTTGATTTGGGGGATTTGTGCCATCTGTTCACAGGGTTACTGGGTTGAATGGAATTGGATAGGCAGCAGCAGGGAGGGTGTCTGGATGTTTCTGGTTTGGCTGCTACTGTCTGGATGGTTCTGGTTTGGCTGCTACTGTCTGGATAGTTCTGGTCTGGATGGTTCTGGTTCGGCTGCTACTGTCTGGATGGTTCTGGTTCGGCTGCTACTGTCTGGATGGTTCTGGTTTGGCAGCTACTGTCTGGATGGTTCTGGTTTGGCTGCTACTGTCTGGATGGTTCTGGTTCGGCTGCTACTGTCTGGATGGTTCTGGTGTGGCTGCTACTGTCTGGATGGTTCTGGTCTGGATGGTTCTGGTTCGGCTGCTACTGTCTGGATAGTTCTGGTCTGGATGGTTCTGGTTTGGCTGCTACTGTCTGGATGGTTCTGGTTTGGCTGCTACTGTCTGGATGGTTCTGGTATGGCTGCTACTGTCTGGATGGTTCTGGTTTGGCTGCTACTGTCTGGATGGTTCTGGTGTGGCTGCTACTGTCTGGATGGTTCTGGTTTGGCTGCTACTGTCTGGATAGTTCTGGTTTGAATGGTTCTGGTTTGGCTGCTACTGTCTGGATAGTTCTGGTCTGGATGGTTCTGGTTTGACTGCTACTGTCTGGATAGTTCTGGTCTGGATGGTTCTGGTTCGGCTGCTACTGTCTGGATGGTTCTGGTGTGGCTGCTACTGTCTGGATGGTTCTGGTTTGGCTGCTACTGTCTGGATGGTTCTGGTGTGGCTGCTAATGTCTGGATGGTTATGGTTCGGCTACTACTGTCTGGATGGTTCTGGTTCGGCTGCTACTGTCTGGATAGTTCTGGGTTTGGATGGTTCTGGTTTGGCTGCTACTGTCTGGATAGTTCTGGTCTGGATGGTTCTGGTTTGGCTGCTACTGTCTAGATAGTTCTGGTCTGGATGGTTCTGGTTCGGCTGCTACTGTCTGGATGGTTCTGGTGTGGCTGCTACTGTCTGGATGGTTCTGGTTTGGCTGCTACTGTCTGGATGGTTCTGGTGTGGCTGCTACTGTCTGGATGGTTCTGGTCTGGATGGTTCTGGTGTGGCTGCTACTGTCTGGATGGTTCTGGTCTGGATGGTTCTGGTTCGGCTGCTACTGTCTGGATGGTTCTGGTGTGGCTGCTACTGTCTGGATGGTTCTGGTTTGGCTGCTACTGTCTGGATGGTTCTGGTGTGGCTGCTACTGTCTGGATGGTTCTGGTCTGGATGGTTCTGGTTTGGCTGCTACTGTCTGGATGGTTCTGGTTCGGCTGCTACTGTCTGGATGGTTCTGGTTCGGCTGCTACTGTCTGGATGGTTCTGGTTCGGCTGCTGCTGTCTGGATGGTTCTGGTTCGGCTGCTACTGTCTGGATGGTTCTGGTTCGGCTGCTACTGTCTGGATGGTTCTGGTTTGGCTGCTACTGTCTGGATGGTTCTGGTGTGGCTGCTACTGTCTGGATCGTTCTGGTGTGGCTGCTACTGTCTGGATGGTTCTGGTTTGGCTGCTACTGTCTGGATAGTTCTGGTCTGGATGGTTCTGGTTTGGCTGCTACTGTCTGGATAGTTCTGGTCTGGATGGTTCTGGTTTGGCTGCTACTGTCTGGATAGTTCTGGTGTGGCTGCTACTGTCTGGATGGTTCTGGTGTGGCTGCTACTGTCTGGATGGTTCTGGTTCGGCTGCTACTGTCTGGATGGTTCTGGTTCGGCTGCTACTGTCTGGATGGTTCTGGTTCGGCTGCTACTGTCTGGATGGTTCTGGTGTGGCTGCTACTGTCTGGATGGTTCTGGTTTGGCTGCTACTGTCTGGATGGTTCTGGTGTGGCTGCTACTGTCTGGATGGTTCTGGTTTGGCTGCTACTGTCTGGATGGTTCTGGTTTGGCTGCTACTGTCTGGATAGTTCTGGTTATGCTGCTACTGTCAGGATGGTTCTGGTGTGGCTGCTACTGTCTGGATGGTTCTGGTTTGGCTGCTACTGTCTGGATGGTTCTGGTGTGGCTGCTACTGTCTGGATGGTTCTGGTTTGGCTGCTACTGTCTGAATAGTTCTGGTTTGGCTGCTACTGTCTGGATGGTTCTGGTGTGGCTGCTACTGTCTGGATGGTTCTGGTGTGGCTGCTACTGTCTGGATGGTTCTGGTTTGGCTCCTACTGTCTGGATAGTTCTGGTCTGGATGGTTCTGGTTTGGCTGCTACTGTCTGGATAGTTCTGGTTTGGCTGCTACTGTTTGGATGGTTCTGGTGTGGCTGCTACTGTCTGGATAGTTCTGGTCTGGATGGTTCTGGTTTGGCTGCTACTGTCTGGATGGTTCTGGTTTGGCTGCTACTGTCTGGATGGTTCTGGTTTGGCTGCTACTGTCTGGATGGTTCTGGTTTGGCTGCTACTGTCTGGATGGTTCTGGTTTGGCTGCTACTGTCTGGATGGTTCTGGTGTGGCTGCTACTGTCTGGATGGTTCTGGTTTGGCTGCTATTGTCTGGATGGTTCTGGTGTGGCTGCTACTGTCTGGATGGTTCTGGTTTGGCTGCTACTGTCTGGATGGTTCTGGTGTGGCTGCTACTGTCTGGATAGTTCTGGTCTGGATGGTTCTGGTGTGGCTGCTACTGTCTGGATGGTTCTGGTGTGGCTGCTACTGTCTGGATAGTTCTGGTCTGGATGGTTCTGGTTTGGCTGCTACTGTCTGGATGGTTCTGGTTTGGCTGCTACTGTCTGGATGGTTCTGGTTTGGCTGCTTCTGTCTGGACGGTTCTGGTTTGGCTGCTACTGTCTGGACGGTTCTGGTTTGGCTGCTACTGTCTGGATGGTTCTGGTGTGGCTGCTACTGTCTGGATGGTTCTGGTGTGGCTGCTACTGTCTGGTTGGTTCTGGTTTGGCTGCTACTGTCTGGATGGTTCTGGTGTGGCTGCTACTGTCTGGATGGTTCTGGTGTGGCTGCTATGTCTGGATGGTTCTGGTGTGGCTGCTACTGTCTGGATGGTTCTGGTGTGGCTGCTACTGTCTGGATAGTTCTTGTCTGGATGGTTCTGGTTTGGCTGCTACTGTCTGGATAGTTCTGGTGTGGCTGCTACTGTCTGGATGGTTCTGGTGTGGCTGCTACTGTCTGGATGGTTCTGGTGTGACTGCTACTGTCTGGATGGTTCTGGTTTGGCTGCTACTGTCTGGATAGTTCTGGTCTGGATGGTTCTGGTGTGGCTGCTGCTGTCTGGATAGTTCTGGTCTGGTTTGGCTGCTACTGTCTGGATAGTTCTGGTGTGGCTGCTACTGTCTGGATGGTTCTGGTTCGGCTGCTACTGTCTGGATGGTTCTGGTTTGGCTGCTACTGTCTGGATGGTTCTGGTTTGGCTGCTACTGTCTGGATGGTTCTGGTTTGGCTGCTACTGTCTGGATGGTTCTGGTTTGGCTGCTACTGTCTGGATGGTTCTGGTGTGGCTGCTACTGTCTGGATGGTTCTGGTGTGGCTGCTACTGTCTGGTTAGTTCTGGTCTGGATGGTTCTGGTTTGGCTGCTACTGTCTGGATGGTTCTGGTTTGGCTGCTACTGTCTGGACGGTTCTGGTTTGGCTGCTACTGTCTGGACGGTTCTGGTTTGGCTGCTACTGTCTGGATGGTTCTGGTTTGGCTGCTACTGTCTGGATGGTTCTGGTGTGGCTGCTGCTGTCTGGATGGTTCTGGTGTGGCTGCTACTGTCTGGATGGTTCTGGTTTGGCTGCTACTGTCTGGATGGTTCTGGTGTGGCTGCTACTGTCTGGATGGTTCTGGTGTGGCTGCTACTGTCTGGATAGTTCTTGTCTGGATGGTTCTGGTTTGGCTGCTACTGTCTGGATAGTTCTGGTGTGGCTGCTACTGTCTGGATATTTCTGGTGTGGCTGCTACTGTCTGGATGGTTCTGGTTTGGCTGCTACTGTCTGGATGGTTCTGGTTTGGCTGCTACTGTCTGGATGGTTCTGGTGTGGCTGCTACTGTCTGGATGGTTCTGGTGTGGCTGCTACTGTCTGGATGGTTCTGGTTTGGCTGCTACTGTCTGGATGGTTCTGGTGTGGCTGCTACTGTCTGGATAGTTCTTGTCTGGATGGTTCTGGTTTGGCTGCTACTGTCTGGATGGTTCTGGTGTGGCTGCTACTGTCTGGATGGTTCTGGTGTGGCTGCTACTGTCTGGATAGTTCTGGTCTGGATGGTTCTGGTTTGGCTGCTACTGTCTGGATAGTTCTGGTCTGGATGGTTCTGGTTTGGCTGCTACTGTCTGTATAGTTCTGGTCTGGATGGTTCTGGTTCGGCTGCTACTGTCTGGATGGTTCTGGTTTGGCTGCTACTGTCTGGATGGTTCTGGTGTGGCTGCTACTGTCTGGATGGTTCTGGTGTGGCTGCTACTGTCTGGATGGTTCTGGTTTGGCTGCTACTGTCTGGATAGTTCTGGTCTGGATGGTTCTGGTGTGGCTGCTACTGTCTGGATAGTTCTGGTCTGGATGGTTCTGGTTTGGCTGCTACTGTCTGGATAGTTCTGGTGTGGCTGCTACTGTCTGGATGGTTCTGGTTCGGCTGCTACTGTCTGGATGGTTCTGGTTTGGCTGCTACTGTCTGGATGGTTCTGGTTTGGCTGCTACTGTCTGGATGGTTCTGGTTTGGCTGCTACTGTCTGGATGGTTCTGGTTTGGCTGCTACTGTCTGGATGGTTCTGGTGTGGCTGCTACTGTCTGGATGGTTCTGGTGTGGCTGCTACTGTCTGGATAGTTCTGGTCTGGATGGTTCTGGTTTGGCTGCTACTGTCTGGATGGTTCTGGTTTGGCTGCTACTGTCTGGATGGTTCTGGTTTGGCTGCTACTGTCTGGACGGTTCTGGTTTGGCTGCTACTGTCTGGACGGTTCTGGTTTGGCTGCTACTGTCTGGATGGTTCTGGTGTGGCTGCTACTGTCTGGATGGTTCTGGTGTGGCTGCTATGTCTGGATGGTTCTGGTGTGGCTGCTACTGTCTGGATGGTTCTGGTGTGGCTGCTACTGTCTGGATAGTTCTGGTGTGGCTGCTACTGTCTGGATGGTTCTGGTGTGGCTGCTTCTGTCTGGATGGTTCTGGTGTGACTGCTACTGTCTGGATGGTTCTGGTTTGGCTGCTACTGTCTGGATAGTTCTGGTCTGGATGGTTCTGGTGTGGCTGCTACTGTCTGGATAGTTCTGGTCTGGTTTGGCTGCTACTGTCTGGATAGTTCTGGTGTGGCTGCTACTGTCTGGATGGTTCTGGTTCGGCTGCTACTGTCTGGATGGTTTTGGGTTGGCTGCTACTGTCTGGATGGTTCTGGTTTGGCTGCTACTGTCTGGATGGTTCTGGTTTGGCTGCTACTGTCTGGATGGTTCTGGTTTGGCTGCTACTGTCTGGATGGTTCTGGTTTGGCTGCTACTGTCTGGATGGTTCTGGTGTGGCTGCTACTGTCTGGATGGTTCTGGTGTGGCTGCTACTGTCTGGATAGTTCTGGTCTGGATGGTTCTGGTTTGGCTGCTACTGTCTGGATGGTTCTGGTTTGGCTGCTACTGTCTGGACGGTTCTGGTTTGGCTGCTACTGTCTGGACGGTTCTGGTTTGGCTGCTACTGTCTGGATGGTTCTGGTTTGGCTGCTACTGTCTGGATGGTTCTGGTGTGGCTGCTGCTGTCTGGATGGTTCTGGTGTGGCTGCTACTGTCTGGATGGTTCTGGTTTGGCTGCTACTGTCTGGATGGTTCTGGTGTGGCTGCTACTGTCTGGATGGTTCTGGTGTGGCTGCTACTGTCTGGATAGTTCTTGTCTGGATGGTTCTGGTTTGGCTGCTACTGTCTGGATAGCTCTGGTGTGGCTGCTACTGTCTGGATATTTCTGGTGTGGCTGCTACTGTCTGGATGGTTCTGGTGTGGCTGCTACTGTCTGGATGGTTCTGGTGTGGCTGCTACTGTCTGGATGGTTCTGGTTTGGCTGCTACTGTCTGGATGGTTCTGGTGTGGCTGCTACTGTCTGGATGGTTCTGGTGTGGCTGCTACTGTCTGGATAGTTCTTGTCTGGATGGTTCTGGTTTGGCTGCTACTGTCTGGATAGTTCTGGTGTGGCTGCTACTGTCTGGATAGTTCTGGTGTGGCTGCTACTGTCTGGATGGTTCTGGTGTGGCTGCTACTGTCTGGATGGTTCTGGTGTGGCTGCTACTGTCTGGATGGTTCTGGTTTGGCTGCTACTGTCTGGATAATTCTGGTCTGGATGGTTCTGGTGTGGCTGCTACTGTCTGGATAGTTCTGGTCTGGATGGTTCTGGTTTGGCTGCTACTGTCTGGATAGTTCTGGTGTGGCTGCTACTGTCTGGATGGTTCTGGTTCGGCTGCTACTGTCTGGATGGTTCTGGTGTGGCTGCTACTGTCTGGATGGTTCTGGTGTGGCTGCTACTGTCTGGATAGTTCTGGTCTGGACGGTTCTGGTTTGGCTGCTACTGTCTGGATGGTTCTGGTTTGGCTGCTACTGTCTGGATGGTTCTGGTGTGGCTGCTGCTGTCTGGATGGTTCTGGTGTGGCTGCTACTGTCTGGATGGTTCTGGTTTGGCTGCTACTGTCTGGATGGTTCTGGTGTGGCTGCTACTGTCTGGATGGTTCTGGTGTGGCTGCTACTGTCTGGATGGTTCTGGTTTGGCTGCTACTGTCTGGATAGTTCTGGTCTGGATGGTTCTGGTGTGGCTGCTACTGTCTGGATAGTTCTGGTCTGGATGGTTCTGGTGTGGCTGCTACTGTCTGGATAGTTCTTGTCTGGATGGTTCTGGTTTGGCTGCTACTGTTTGGATAGTTCTGGTGTGGCTGCTACTGTCTGGATAGTTCTGGTGTGGCTGCTACTGTCTGGATGGTTCTGGTGTGGCTGCTACTGTCTGGATGGTTCTGGTGTGGCTGCTACTGTCTGGATGGTTCTGGTTTGGCTGCTACTGTCTGGATGGTTCTGGTGTGGCTGCTACTGTCTGGATAGTTCTTGTCTGGATGGTTCTGGTTTGGCTGCTACTGTCTGGATAGTTCTGGTGTGGCTGCTACTGTCTGGATAGTTCTGGTGTGGCTGCTACTGTCTGGATAGTTCTTGTCTGGATGGTTCTGGTTTGGCTGCTACTGTCTGGATGGTTCTGGTGTGGCTGCTACTGTCTGGATGGTTCTGGTGTGGCTGCTACTGTCTGGATGGTTCTGGTTTGGCTGCTACTGTCTGGATAGTTCTGGTCTGGATGGTTCTGGTGTGGCTGCTGCTGTCTGGATGGTTCTGGTGTGGCTGCTACTGTCTGGATGGTTCTGGTTTGGCTGCTACTGTCTGGATGGTTCTGGTGTGGCTGCTACTGTCTGGATGGTTCTGGTGTGGCTGCTACTGTCTTGATGGTTCTTGTCTGGATGGTTCTGGTGTGGCTGCTACTGTCTGGATGGTTCTGGTGTGGCTGCTACTGTCTGGATGGTTCTGGTGTGGCTGCTACTGTCTGGATGGTTCTGGTGTGGCTGCTACTGTCTGGATAGTTCTTGTCTGGATGGTTCTGGTTTGGCTGCTACTGTCTGGATAGTTCTGGTGTGGCTGCTACTGTCTGGATGGTTCTGGTGTGGCTGCTACTGTCTGGATGGTTCTGGTGTGGCTGCTACTGTCTGGATGGTTCTGGTGTGGCTGCTACTGTCTGGATAGTTCTTGTCTGGATGGTTCTGGTTTGGCTGCTACTGTTTGGATAGTTCTGGTGTGGCTGCTACTGTCTGGATAGTTCTGGTGTGGCTGCTACTGTCTGGATGGTTCTGGTGTGGCTGCTACTGTCTGGATGGTTCTGGTGTGGCTGCTACTGTCTGGATGGTTCTGGTTTGGCTGCTACTGTCTGGATGGTTCTGGTGTGGCTGCTACTGTCTGGATAGTTCTTGTCTGGATGGTTCTGGTTTGGCTGCTACTGTCTGGATAGTTCTGGTGTGGCTGCTACTGTCTGGATAGTTCTGGTGTGGCTGCTACTGTCTGGATAGTTCTTGTCTGGATGGTTCTGGTTTGGCTGCTACTGTCTGGATGGTTCTGGTGTGGCTGCTACTGTCTGGATGGTTCTGGTGTGGCTGCTACTGTCTGGATGGTTCTGGTTTGGCTGCTACTGTCTGGATAGTTCTGGTCTGGATGGTTCTGGTGTGGCTGCTGCTGTCTGGATGGTTCTGGTGTGGCTGCTACTGTCTGGATGGTTCTGGTTTGGCTGCTACTGTCTGGATGGTTCTGGTGTGGCTGCTACTGTCTGGATGGTTCTGGTGTGGCTGCTACTGTCTGGATAGTTCTTGTCTGGATGGTTCTGGTGTGGCTGCTACTGTCTGGATGGTTCTGGTGTGGCTGCTACTGTCTGGATGGTTCTGGTTTGGCTGCTACTGTCTGGATGGTTCTGGTGTGGCTGCTACTGTCTGGATGGTTCTGGTGTGGCTGCTACTGTCTGGATAGTTCTTGTCTGGATGGTTCTGGTTTGGCTGCTACTGTCTGGATAGTTCTGGTGTGGCTGCTACTGTCTGGATGGTTCTGGTGTGGCTGCTACTTTCTGGATGGTTCTGGTGTGGCTGCTACTGTCTGGATGGTTCTGGTTTGGCTGCTACTGTCTGGATAGTTCTGGTCTGGATGGTTCTGGTGTGGCTGCTACTGTCTGGATAGTTCTGGTCTGGATGGTTCTGGTTTGGCTGCTACTGTCTGGATAGTTCTGGTGTGGCTGCTACTGTCTGGATGGTTCTGGTTCGGCTGCTACTGTCTGGATGGTTCTGGTTTGGCTGCTACTGTCTGGATGGTTCTGGTTTGGCTGCTACTGTCTGGATGGTTCTGGTTTGGCTGCTACTGTCTGGATGGTTCTGGTTTGGCTGCTACTGTCTGGATGGTTCTGGTTTGGCTGCTACTGTCTGGACGGTTCTGGTTTGGCTGCTACTGTCTGGACGGTTCTGGTTTGGCTGCTACTGTCTGGATGGTTCTGGTGTGGCTGCTGCTGTCTGGATGGTTCTGGTGTGGCTGCTACTGTCTGGATGGTTCTGGTTTGGCTGCTACTGTCTGGATGGTTCTGGTGTGGCTGCTACTGTCTGGATGGTTCTGGTGTGGCTGCTACTGTCTGGATGGTTCTGGTTTGGCTGCTACTGTCTGGATAGTTCTTGTCTGGATGGTTCTGGTTTGGCTGCTACTGTTTGGATAGTTCTGGTGTGGCTGCTACTGTCTGGATAGTTCTGGTGTGGCTGCTACTGTCTGGATGGTTCTGGTTTGGCTGCTACTGTCTGGATGGTTCTGGTGTGGCTGCTACTGTCTGGATGGTTCTGGTGTGGCTGCTACTGTCTGGATAGTTCTGGTGTGGCTGCTACTGTCTGGATGGTTCTGGTGTGGCTGCTACTGTCTGGATGGTTCTGGTGTGGCTGCTACTGTCTGGATGGTTCTGGTTTGGCTGCTACTGTCTGGATAGTTCTGGTGTGGCTGCTACTGTCTGGATAGTTCTGGTGTGGCTGCTACTGTCTGGATGGTTCTGGTGTGGCTGCTACTGTCTGGATGGTTCTGGTGTGGCTGCTACTGTCTGGATAGTTCTTGTCTGGATGGTTCTGGTTTGGCTGCTACTGTCTGGATAGTTCTGGTGTGGCTGCTACTGTCTGGATAGTTCTGGTGTGGCTGCTACTGTCTGGATGGTTCTGGTGTGGCTGCTACTGTCTGGATGGTTCTGGTGTGGCTGCTACTGTCTGGATGGTTCTGGTTTGGCTGCTACTGTCTGGATAGTTCTGGTCTGGATGGTTCTGGTGTGGCTGCTACTGTCTGGATAGTTCTGGTCTGGATGGTTCTGGTTTGGCTGCTACTGTCTGGATAGTTCTGGTGTGGCTGCTACTGTCTGGATGGTTCTGGTTCGGCTGCTACTGTCTGGATGGTTCTGGTTCGGCTGCTACTGTCTGGATGGTTCTGGTTCGGCTGCTACTGTCTGGATGGTTCTGGTGTGGCTGCTACTGTCTGGATGGTTCTGGTTTGGCTGCTACTGTCTGGATGGTTCTGGTGTGGCTGCTACTGTCTGGATGGTTCTGGTTTGGCTGCTACTGTCTGGATAGTTCTGGTTATGCTGCTACTGTCATGATGGTTCTGGTTTGGCTGCTACTGTCTGGATGGTTCTGGTGTGGCTGCTACTGTCTGGATGGTTCTGGTGTGGCTGCTACTGTCTGGATAGTTCTGGTGTGGCTGCTACTGTCTGGATGGTTCTGGTGTGGCTGCTACTGTCTGGATGGTTCTGGTGTGGCTGCTACTGTCTGGATGGTTCTGGTTTGGCTGCTACTGTCTGGATAGTTCTGGTGTGGCTGCTACTGTCTGGATAGTTCTGGTGTGGCTGCTACTGTCTGGATGGTTCTGGTGTGGCTGCTACTGTCTGGATGGTTCTGGTGTGGCTGCTACTGTCTGGATAGTTCTTGTCTGGATGGTTCTGGTTTGGCTGCTACTGTCTGGATAGTTCTGGTGTGGCTGCTACTGTCTGGATAGTTCTGGTGTGGCTGCTACTGTCTGGATGGTTCTGGTGTGGCTGCTACTGTCTGGATGGTTCTGGTGTGGCTGCTACTGTCTGGATGGTTCTGGTTTGGCTGCTACTGTCTGGATAGTTCTGGTCTGGATGGTTCTGGTGTGGCTGCTACTGTCTGGATAGTTCTGGTCTGGATGGTTCTGGTTTGGCTGCTACTGTCTGGATAGTTCTGGTGTGGCTGCTACTGTCTGGATGGTTCTGGTTCGGCTGCTACTGTCTGGATGGTTCTGGTTCGGCTGCTACTGTCTGGATGGTTCTGGTTCGGCTGCTACTGTCTGGATGGTTCTGGTGTGGCTGCTACTGTCTGGATGGTTCTGGTTTGGCTGCTACTGTCTGGATGGTTCTGGTGTGGCTGCTACTGTCTGGATGGTTCTGGTTTGGCTGCTACTGTCTGGATAGTTCTGGTTATGCTGCTACTGTCATGATGGTTCTGGTGTGGCTGCTACTGTCTGGATGGTTCTGGTTTGGCTGCTACTGTCTGGATGGTTCTGGTGTGGCTGCTACTGTCTGGAAGGTTCTGGTTTGGCTGCTACTGTCTGGATGGTTCTGGTGTGGCTGCTACTGTCTGGATGGTTCTGGTATGGCTGCTACTGTCTGGATGGTTCTGGTGTGGCTGCTACTGTCTTGATGGTTCTGGTTTGGCTGCAACAGTCAGCCAGGGTGGTGCAGTTGGTCATCTGACACGGGTTATTACATCATCACTGTCTCTCGTGAACCAGTCTGAAACTGTGTTCTGGCCACATGAACAATCACACACAGACATGGGCACCTAATATGTACCCATGTCTATATAGGCACGTTAGTTTTAAACGGACATAACGGACCTGTTTTAAACGGACATAACGGACCTGTTTTAAACCTACATAACGGACCTGTTTTAAACGGATATAACGGACCTGTTTTAAACCTACATAACGTTTTAAACCTACATAACGGACGGACATAACGGACCTTTTAAACCTACATAACGGACCTGTTTTAAACGGACATAACGGACCTGTTTTAAACCGACATAACGGACCTGTTTTAAACGGACA